>NC_084739.1:74047857-74092857 GCF_033978785.1 Entelurus aequoreus
TGCTCAACTCAGGTCAAAATTTTACAAGAAAAACTGAACATTTGTGCAATATTATGTTAAAAGTTGGAATTTTACTAAATAATAGTCACAATTTTACAAGAAAAGCTTAACATTTTGGCAATTTTATGAAAAGAGTCGTAATTTTACCCGACAAAAGTCACAATTTTATAAGAAAACTTTGAAATGTTGGCAATATTATAATTATAATCGGAATTTCACTTGGCAAAACTATTACAAAAGTCATAACTTTAGTCAAAAAATGTCACTATTTTACAAGAACAACAAAAAAAATGGGCAATATTGTGATAAAAGTCAGAATTGTATACGATCAAATGTCACCATTTTGCATTAAAAAGTAATAATTTTACGAGAAAATATTGCAATATTACAGAAACAGAAAGAATATGAGAAATTATTCCCAATTTTATGAGAAAAAACTGCTTTTATTTCATTTATTTTTATTTTTATTTTTTGTGTAATTGGTTTTTAATCTTCATTATTTACTTCAAGTTATTACAGTTTGTCTCTATATACAAATGAATTTATTTTTTTTAAATTAATTTTGGCCAAAGGGGGAGCATTTCAATTTCTTACACACACTTGTTATTACATATGTTGGCCTGAGGGGGAGCACCTCAAATTTTTACACACACTTGTTATTTCATATGTTGACCAGAGGAGGAGCCCTTTCAAAACCGACACACCGTCAATTTGAAAAATACCTCCTTTTTGGGGATGAATAGGAAGGTCCTTCTTTAGCTGCCGTCTTGTTTTATCATATACTGTATTGCTGCCTTTGCACCTGTCAATGTTTACTTTTGTATGCACATTAAATCAACAAAAAAATCCTGACTTTGGAGCAATGTTCACAGACTCTAGTATTTAGCTCTCTATTAGATGCAATGGTTTTCCGTATTGGGACCATGATTTATGTCCTAACTTGTTCACCGGTCCTCATATGGAAGGTACTTTTCCTTGTTGGTGTCTCAAGAAGGGTAAAAATACAAGAACACACACACACATGCGATAAAGGAGTATATTTAAGTGTGTGTGTGTGGCAGGTGTCATCTCCATGCAGGCCTTCTCCAGTTATCTGTCCAGCGATGAGAACGGCGTCATCCCGCCGGACAAACTGGACCAGTCGGAAGACATGAGCTTCCCTCTGTCTCACTACTTCATTAACTCCTCCCACAACACTTACCTGACAGGTAGCTAGCCGCCCACACACCTGCGCGTGTGCGTCAGCTCAAGGTGTTGGCGTGTCCTTCCAGCGGGTCAGCTGGCAGGAAGTTCCTCGGTGGAAATGTACCGGCAGGTCCTGCTGGCCGGGTGTCGCTGCGTGGAGTTGGACGTGTGGAAGGGAAGGACTGCCGAGGAGGAGCCCGTCATCACGCACGGATTCACCATGACTTCGGAGATCTGCTTCAAGGTGACTCGCTTCCGGTCTCTTTCAGCGCAGGAAAGTGTGGCTCCACATTTGGAGAGTCAGTGAGTTTTTTACAACGTGCTGAAGAATGAACAAGACTTGGTTCAAGTGTAGACTTCCAGCTTTGATTTAGGAGATCAAATATATCTTTTTAAGAAATACAGGTATTTTTTATTGACTGATATGTATACTGATTATTATTACTATTACTTTTAAGGTATTTTTGTACATTTTATCTAGTATTATTTTTAATAAAAATGTATGTGGCACTATTCTTTTTTTGTTTTTTCTTATTTATTTTTTTCTTGTGTGATTATTATAATTATCATATTTGTATTATTTTCATTATTATTATTTGTATTACTATTAATAATATTATTTTATTATCTTTAATATACTATAATAATTGATATTATTTGTATTATTATTTTAATGTCTTGTTATTTTATTCATGTTATTATTTTTATTGCTATTATTCTTTATCATTATTATTTTTATAATTTTTTTCTTTATTATTTTATTGTCTTATTATTTTATTATAATTATTTTATTGCTATTGTTATTCTTTATTATTATTATTCTATTATAATAATTATTATTTGAATGTCTTATTTTATCATAATTTTTATTGCTATTGTTATTCTTTATCATCATTATTATTATTTTTTTTTAATTGTTATTCTAATTTCCTATTTTATTATCATTATTTTATTGCTATTACTATTTGTTTATCATTATTATTCTATTATCATAATTATTATTATTGTAGTTATTATTTTAATGTCTTATTTTGTTATAGTTATCATTTTTATTGCTATTATTATTTTTTATCATTACTATTTTATCATCATAATTATTTCCATCATTATTTTTATTGTCTACATTTTTTATTATAACTATTTTATTATCATTATTGTTTTATTCATATAATTTGTTATTATTATAATAAATAGTATCCGTAGTGTAACAAATGTTGTTAGTTCTTTTATTTACATTTGTAGTTATTTATTGTCATTTCCAATGTATGAAATAATTAATGTATTAAATAAATAGTAAAATAGTTATTTATTTAAAAGTATTCTTATTGACATTTTCTGTATTTTTTTTTGTTTATTAATTGCTTTATTTGTTGTCTATCGGCAGGAAGTGATAGAGGCCATTGCAGAGTGCGCCTTTAAGACGTCGCCTTTCCCGGTCATCTTGTCTTTCGAGAATCACGTCGACTCGTGAGAACTGACTTTCACTTTCACTTTGACGTCATGTGAAACGTACCAGATGTGGGTGTGGAATGGCCGAAACATGAAAAAATGTTTCACTGTTCCGTCAGGTTGAAGCAGCAAGCCAAGATGGCCGAATATTGTCGATCAATCTTTGGGGAGGCGCTACTGATTGACCCACTGGACAAATACCCTGTAAGTACACACACACACTCACACTCAGGTCAGAAAGTATATTTGTGATGACGGCTTTAAAATGGAACACAGCTGGAGTCGGGCGTGCCGCTGCCAAGTCCTCAGGAGCTGATGGGCAAAATCCTCATCAAGAACAAAAAGTCCCACAAAGCCTCCAATGGCGCCGACACCAAGAGGCTGACGGAGCTGCCGGCCAATCAGGGCCCCGAGTCGCCGTCTCCTAGCAACAACACAGGAGGTAGAACATGCACGACGCTCACCTGTACCATGTGCTGGCGGCCAATATAAAGCTGCATTAGAAATGTTCTCTTGAACAAAACCTTACTTTTTGTGTTTGGAGTGTGTACCAAGTCCACTTCCATACCGATACTTTGTGCAAATATAGCTAACCCGTCTGCTAAAATGTTCAAATAATTACATATCTATCTAAAAAAACAGTAAAAAAAACCCACTTTTTTTCTGATTGTATATTAGCCAAAACTAGGGATATCTTGATTACAGTTTTTTTACAGTCGCTAGGACACATTTCCCAATACTTAGGTCGCTTTTTCAAAACTCTTCACACAGTTCTCCAAACCGACTTTCAGCTCGTCACATCAGTTCATTTCACTTTCAAAATGCACTAAAACTAGCAAATCACTTCATACATGTCTCAAATCAACTCATTCTTCCAGAACTCTAACAAAGGTTGACAGACAACAAACACACTTTTTCATCCACAAAACAAAGAGCTAAAAAACACTAACAACAGGTAGCATTTTACAATGTTTTCTTGTGTAAAACAAGGACATCTTTGTTTATAATTCACAGCAAAATACACTACCGTTCAAAAGTTTGGGGTCACCCAAACAATTTTGTGGAATAGCCTTCATTTCTAAGAACAAGAATAGACTGTCGAGTTTCAGATGAAAGTTCTCTTTTTCTGGCCATTTTGAGCATTTAGTTGACCCCACAAATGTGATGCTCCAGAAACTCAATCTGCTCAAAGGAAGGTCAGTTTTGTAGCTTCTGTAACGAGCTAAACTGTTTTCAGATGTGTGAACATGATTGCACAAGGGTTTTCTAATCATGCCAATGAGCAAACACATTGTACCATTGGAACACTGGAGTGATAGTTTCTGGAAATGGGCCTCTATACACCTATGTAGATATTGCACCAAAAACCAGACATTTGCAGCTAGAATAGTCATTTACCACATTAGCAATGTATAGAGTGTATTTCTTTAAAGTTAAGACTAGTTTAAAGTTATCTGGCAAATCTAGAAAATCTGTAGAATCAAATTTAAATCTTATTTCAAAGTCTTTAGAATTTATTTTAAAATTTTTGTTCTGGAAAATCTAGAAGAAATAATGATTTGCCTTTGTTAGAAATATAGCTTGGTCCAATTTGTTATATATTCTAACAAAGTGCAGATTGTATTTTAACCTATTTAAAACATGTCATCAAAATTCTAAAATTAATCTTAGTCAGGAAAAATTACTAATGATGTTCCATAAATTATTTTTTTTATTTTTTCAAAAAGATTCGAATTAGCTAGTTTTTCTCTCCTTTTTTTCGGTTGAATATTGAATTTGAAAGAGTCGAAATTGAAGATAAACTATGTTTCAAAATTTTATTGTCACTTTTTTCGTGTTTTCTACTCTTTTAAACCGTTAAATTAAGTGTAAATATCATTAATTATTAAATAATAACATAGAGTTAAAGGTAAATTGAGCAAATTGGCTATTTTCGGCAATTTATTTAAGTGTGTATCAAACTGGTAGCCCTTCGCATTAATCAGTACCCAAGAAGTAGCTCTTGGTTTCAAAAAGGTTGGTGACCCCTGGTATAGAGTATATTTCTTTAAAGTTAAGACTAGTTTAAAGTTATCTTCATTGAAAAGTACAGTGCTTTTCCTTCAAAAATAAGGACATTTCAATGTGACCCCAAACTTTTGAACGGTAGTGTAAGTATAGTCTTTTAACAAATTAATTTAGGTCAATAAGTATTGGAGATTGCTGTTGGGCAGTGTCACACATAAGTTGTGAAAATAGCAGCAGATCTATAAGTTCAACCCATTGTAAGCTTGCAGATCTGCTATTTTCACAAATAATAACAATAAAGGAATGGTTTTAGACATAAAAGGTTTCCACCCAACAGCAAATTTCTGATCCAAGGATTGTGTATTACACACAGATAAAGTGGTAACAGTGGAATCAAAGTTCATTACTCCAAAAAAGCCAAAAAACAAAAACATTCTACTTCAGCAGATGTGGCTTTATTTCTCAGAATTTGTTAAAGTACAATGAACATAAACATGCCCAAAATATGAGTGATGGATGAGGAACACACATGCTCAACTTGGCCCTGTCTGCCAGTGCAATTACAACAGATATCATACAACCTCACTCTCTTTCATTTGTGCAAACCATGTAATAAAATAATCAATTAATTCCTGATTCCTTAATGGGGCTGCACAACGTCACCTGTGGCTTTTAGGCTAAAGCTAGCAGACTCTACGTATAACAGTAACTCCACCTGTTTACCATATCAAGTTACGTGCTGACAGAACGTACTCACAAAGAGATAACCACACCGTCGCTGAATGTAAACATGCTGCTAAAGTAACACACACATAATGAATTGACGTTAGCGTAACAAAAGCTAACTTTAGCCTGAAGTTAGCAGCCCATTTGCGCCAGGAGTATGTGGAAAAACGTACTAATGTATTAGCTTACTATGACATTTATCGATTATGTTAACAGCATTTGTAACTTACCTTCGTAAAAATATCCTTGTGGCGAGCCGTAAGGTGCCGCTTAAGGTTGGTCGTATTTTTTCCGCATATTTTGTGGCCACATTTGTCACCGTCTTCCTTCACAACACACTCTGTTTTATTATCTGCTGGGTTATATTTCAAATACACCCATATGTCGTCTCTACGTTTGCGACCACTGAGCCTGATGAGTAACAACAGTCTGACGTGTTGAGCACGTTGTGCGCAGCACGCCAGTTGGTGGGCGTGGTTTTAATTGACACACACAATAAACAGAAATGTCATGCGTTTTAAACGTCTGACAGATTACCCACTAGCATTTTCGTCCGTTCTCGTCTCGTCAACGAAAACTCACGCACGTCTCGTCATGTTTTCGTCATCAGAGAGACATGTTTATCTCGTCACCGTCTCGTTATCGTCATGAAAAAAAGTGGCGTCGACGAAATGATTTCGTCATCGTTGACGAAAACAACACTGGTGAGAAGGTGGGGGTTTGAGTCGTTTCCACCGGACTCCAAGAATGTATCAAGGCCATAAAAGTGTCTTATCTCTGACAAAAGCCAGGCACAGGCAGCAAAGGAGACGAACCACCACACAAACATTTGTCTCAAATAGTGGTTTGGACAAGAGATGAGTAAAAAAAAATATAAAAAAATAACTTTGGCCATAACTCAGTAAGCAGATGAGAAAGTGTAAGATGGTCATAGTTAGCTTCAATCAATCCAAAGTGAGACTTTCCTGATGCAGCTACTTGTGTCGGGTCTCCCTGACTCGCAAGCTGGACTCGCTTTGTTTGCAAACGTCGCTGAGTCGGTCGTCTTTCTGTCACTGCAGCAGAGATGGACGCCGAGAGCGAGGAGGAGGACGACGACGAAGACGACGATGGCAAAAAGGTCAGTGACAAACATGGACCAAGGCAGGGGTCACCAACGCGGTGCCCGCGGGCACCAGGTAGCCCGTAAGGACCAGGGGCCGTACTTATCAAGCTTCTTAGAGTGCCATTTTACACTTAAGTCCTGAGAATTTGCGAAATGTAGTCCTACTCTCAAACTTAAGAATAAAAGCTTTTTATCAACGTTCTTAAGTCTAAAAATCACTCCTACTCTCCACGATATTTAAGAGACCTTCAGAGGTGTCTTAAGTGGTTAGGAGTTGCCAGCAGTGGATGGCACTGAGGCGAGAGAGACGTGCGCGAACGTTCAGGGAACGGAACAATGTTTTGGGTTTTTTTGATGACGAGCAGCTGATCAAACGGTATCGTTTAGACAGAGCGGATATTATTTTTGTCACAGATTTAATACTTTTCGATTCCTTGTTGATTTCTGCATGTGTCTGCAGTGGGCTAGTATATATAGAGCCACCCACACCAGTTTCAAATTAGTTGCCTAATTAATGAATTGGAAAGAAAATGTTATGACAGTAGCGTATGTGTGTGGCCGTGAGGTGAGTGACGTCAGTGAGTGTGTGGGCGATAGAAGAGAGGGAGCGGTAGCGTGAGTGCCGGCGGGGACTAGTTTGTTTTGTATTATTTTGTAGTTTATTGTCAAAATATACACTCCCATTGTCCACTTAAATATTTCCAAGATATTTCTTTATTCTTAGACAAGGGATTCCATTCCGTGATTGGTCATTTCTATGGACACAGAAATGACGTCACCTAAAATTCCGTTTACGGCACATAGTAATGTCGTAATTCAGCTCTGAGTGTGACACTTAAGATTCAGTCCTACACTTCGCTGAAAGTGTGAGTAAGACGCTTGATAACTAACTTTTAAGTGCAGCTTTCAGTGAATAATTTATTTACTCTTAAGTCAACTCTTAGCAGACTTCTTAGGAGTAATTCTAAGAAGCTTGATAAGTACGGCCCCAGATGAGTAGCCCGCTGGCCTGTTCTAAAAATAGCTCAAATAGCAGCACTTACCAGTGAGCTGCCTCTATTTTTTAAATTTTATTTATTTACTAGCAAGCTGGTCTCGCTTTGCCCGACATTCTTAATTCTAAGAGAGACAAAACTCAAATAGAATTTGAAAATCCAAGAAAATATTTTAAAGACTTGGTCTTCACTTGTTTAAATAAATTCATTATTTTTTTTACTTTGCTTCTTATAACTTTCAGAAAGACAATTTTAGAGAAAAAATACCACCTTAAAAATGATTTTAGGATTTTTAATGACATATACCTTTTTACCTTTTAAATTCCTTCCTCTTCTTTCCTGACAATTGAAATCAATGTTCAAGTAAATTAATTTTTTTTATTGTAAAGAATAATAAATACATTTTAATTTAATTCTTCATTTTAGCTTCTGTTTTTTCGACAAAGAATATTTGTGAAATATTTCTTCAAGCTTATTATGTTAAATTTCAAAAAAAATTATTCTGGCAAGTCTAGAAAATCTGTAGAATTAAATTAAAATCTTATTTCAAAGTCTTTTGAATTTCTTTTAAAATTGTTGTTCTGGAAAATCTAGAAGAAATAATGATTTGTCTTTGTTAGAAATATAGCTTGGTCCAATCTGTTATATATTCTAACAAAGTGCAGATTGGATTTTAACCTATTTAAAACATGTCATCAAAATTCTAAAATTAATCTTAATCAGGAAAAATTACTAATGATGTTCCATAAATAATTT
The DNA here is from genome assembly GCF_033978785.1 of Entelurus aequoreus. Classification (NCBI taxonomy): domain Eukaryota; kingdom Metazoa; phylum Chordata; class Actinopteri; order Syngnathiformes; family Syngnathidae; genus Entelurus; species Entelurus aequoreus. The sequence goes on from NC_084739.1 coordinate 74,056,081, forward strand.
TTTTAATTTTTTCAAAAAGATTCAAATTAGCTAGTTTTTCTCTTCTTTTTTTCGGTTTAATTTAGAATTTTAAAGAGTCGAAATTGAAGATAAACTATGTTTCAAAATTTAATTGTCATTTTTTTCGTGTTTTCTCCTCTTTTAAACCGTTCAATTAAGTGTAAATATCATTCATTATTAATAATAACATAGAGTTAAAGGTAAATTGAGCAAATTGGCTATTTTTGGCAATTTATTTAAGTGTGTATCAAACTGGTAGCCCTTTGCATTAATCAGTACCCAAGAAGTAACTCTTGGTTTCAAAAAGGTTGGTGACTCCTGGACCAAGGGGTGAAAACTCCACGTTTGAAGTAGACATCGACCCATGTGGGTTTTTTCAGGGGTTCCTCATGAAATATTGCTAAAAACAATTCTGGGCTCCTTCACCTCGATTATAGTTGAGACATTTTTCAAGATGGCTGACATCATTTCTCGCTGGATGCTACAGAAAGTATGAGAATGTGTGAGCTGCTGCCTCTTCTGTATTTATGTAATCATCTCATATTTGTCAAGATATTTACACAAAGTTAGCATTTTTGGCAGAGATATACTTTTGTGGTCTTCATGTCCGTCCATCTCTGTCGCGTTGTTCACGGAACATGAAAGTGGTGGCGCTGCTGTAATGATCCCACGCTCCCAGTGTTGCAGACGCAGGGTTTTGGGTTGCAGTAGCGAAAGAAACAAAACGAAAAGAGTAAAAGATGCCAGGATAGATGGACAAAAACTGGATTTCTCGTTAAAACGTTTTTAAAGCAAAGCAGAAGAGAGATACCGTGTAGATGTGACCAGCAACTTCTTCTTCTCCTACTCATCCTCCTGCTTGTCCTTCTTTTTCTTCTTCTTCTTCTACTTCTTCTTCTTCTTCTTCTTCTCCTTCTTCTCCTTCTTCTTTGTCTTCTCCTTCTTCTTCTTCTCCTTCTCCTTCTTCTTCGTCTTCTTCTTCTTCTTTGTCTTCATTCTTATCTTCTTCTTCTTTCTCCTCCTCTTCTTCTTTGTCTTCATTTTCTTCTTCATCTGCTTCTCCTTCATCTTCATCTTAATCTAAATCTTCTTCTTCGTCTTCTTCTTCTTCTTCTTCTTTGTCTTCATTCTTATCTTCTTTTTCCTCCTCCTCTCTCTTTTGTGTTCATTTTCTTCTTCTTCGTCTTCTTCTCCTTCTTCTTCATCTTAATCTAAATCTTCTTCTTCGTCTTCTTCTTCTTCTTTGTCTTCATTCTTATCTTCTTCTTCCTCCTCCTCTCTTCTTTGTCTTCATTTTATTCTTCTTCATCTTCTTCTTTATTTTCATCTTCATCTATATCTTCTTCTTCTTCTTCGTCTTCTTCTTCTTTTTTGTCTTCATTCTTATCTTCTTCTTCTTCCTCTCTTCTTTGTCTTCTTCTCCTTCTTCATCTTTATCTTAATCTAAATCGTCTTCTTCTTCTTCTTTGTCTTCTTCTTCTTCTTTGTCTTCATTCTTATCTTCTTCTTCTTCATCTTCATCTTCTTCTTCGTCTTCTTCTTCTTCTTTGTCTTCATTCTTATCTTCTTCTTCCTCCTCCTCTCTTCTTTGTCTTCATTTTATTCTTCTTTGTCTTCTTCTCCTTCTTCTTCATCTTCATCTAAATCTTCTTCTTCTTCGTCTTCTTCTTCTTTTTTGTCTTCATCCTTATCTTCTTCTTCTTCCTCTCTTCTTTGTCTTCTTCTCCTTCTTCATCTTCATCTTCATCTAAATCGTCTTCTTCTTCTTCTTTGTCTTCATTCTTATCTTCTTTTTCCTCCTCCTCTCTTCTTTGTCTTCATTTTCTTCTTCTTCGTCTTCTTCTCCTTCATCTTCATCTTCATGTAAATCTTCTTCTTCTTCTTCGTCTTCTTCTTCTTGTTTGTCTTCATTCTTATCTTCTTTTTCCTCCTCCTCTCTTCTTTGTCTTCATTTTCTTCTTCTTCGTTTTCTTCTCCTTCATCTTCATCTTCATGTAAATCTTCTTCTTCTTCTTCTTCTTCTTCTTTGTCTTCATTCTTATCTTCTTTTTCCTCCTCCTCTCTTCTTTGTCTTCATTTTCTTCTTCTTCGTCTTCTTCTCCTTCATCTTCATCTTCATGTAAATCTTCTTCTTCGTCTTCTTCTTCTTCTTTGTCTTCATTCTTATCTTGTTCTTCTTCCTCTCTTCTTCATCTTCTTCTCCTTCTTCTTCATCTTCATCTTCATCTTCATCTAAATCTTCTTCTTCGTCTTCTTCTTTGTCTTCATTGTTATCTTCTTCTTCCTCCTCTCTTCTTTGTCTTCATTTTCCTCTTCTTTGTCTTCTTCTCCTTCATCTTCATCTTCATCTTCATCTAAATCTTCTTCTTCTTCGTCTTCTTCTTCTTTGTCTTCATTCTTATCTTCTTCTTCTTCCTCTCTTCATTTTATTCTTCATCTTCTTCTTCTTCTTCATTTTAATCTTCTTCTTCTTCTTCTTCTTCTTCTTCTTCTTCTTCTTCTTCATCTTCATCTTCATCTTCATCTAAATCTTATTCTTCGTCTTCTTCTTCTTCTTTGTCTTCATTGTTATCTTCTTCTTCCTCCTCTCTTCTTTGTCTTCATTTTCCTCTTCTTTGTCTTCTTCTCCTTCATCTTCATCTTCATCTAAATCTTCTTCTTCTTCTTCTTTGTCTTCATTCTTATCTTCTTCTTCTTCCTCTCTTCATTTTATTCTTTATCTTCTTCTTCTTCTTCATTTTAATCTTCTTCTTCTTCTTCTTCTTCTTCTTCTTCTTCTTCTTCCTCTCTTCATTTTCTTCTTCTTCTTCTTCTTCTTCTTCTTCTTCTTCTTCTTCTTCTTCTTCTTCTTCTTCTTCTTCTTTGTCTTCATTGTTATCTTCTTCTTCCTCCTCTCTTCTTTGTCTTCATTTTCCTCTTCTTTGTCTTCTTCTCCTTCATCTTCATCTTCATCTTCATCTAAATCTTCTTCTTCTTCGTCTTCTTCTTCTTTGTCTTCATTCTTATCTTCTTCTTCTTCCTCTCTTCATTTTATTCTTCATCTTCTTCTTCTTCTTCTTCATTTTAATCTTCTTCTTCTTCTTCTTCTTCTTCTTCTTCTTCATCTTCATCTTCATCTTCATCTTCATCTAAATCTTATTCTTCGTCTTCTTCTTCTTCTTTGTCTTCATTGTTATCTTCTTCCTCCTCTCTTCTTTGTCTTCATTTTCCTCTTCTTTGTCTTCTTCTCCTTCATCTTCATCTAAATCTTCTTCTTCTTCTTCTTTGTCTTCATTCTTATCTTCTTCTTCTTCCTCTCTTCATTTTATTCTTTATCTTCTTCTTCTTCTTCATTTTAATCTTCTTCTTCTTCTTCTTCTTCTTCTTCTTCTTCTTCTTCTTCTTCTTCCTCTCTTCATTTTCTTCTTCTTCTTCTTCTTCTTCTTCTTCTTCTTCTTCTTCTTCTTCTTCTTCTTCTTCTTCTTCTTTGTCTTCATTGTTATCTTCTTCTTCCTCCTCTCTTCTTTGTCTTCATTTTCCTCTTCTTTGTCTTCTTCTCCTTCATCTTCATCTTCATCTAAATCTTCTTCTTCTTCGTCTTCTTCTTCTTTGTCTTCATTCTTATCTTCTTCTTCTTCCTCTCTTCATTTTCTTCTTCTTCTTCTTCTTCTTCTTCTTCTTCTTCTTCTTCTTCTTCTTCTTCTTCTTCTTCTTCTTCTTTGTCTTCATTCTTATCTTCTTCTTCTTCCTCTCTTCATTTTCTTCTTCTTCTTCTTCTTCTTCTTCTTCTTCTTCTTCTTCAGGGCTCAGCGGAGCGTGAGGCGGTGGCCACGGAGGAGATGTCCACTCTGGTGAACTACGTGCAGCCCACCAAGTTCAACTCCTTCGAAGCCTCCAAGAGTACGTCACAAGTTGAATGCTCACCTTTTCACACACTAATAAAGTGTGTGTGTGTTTGTGTGCATGTGTGTACGTGCGTTTGTGTGTCTGTGTGTGCATGTGTGTGTGTGTGTGTGTGTGTAGAGGCGGCCCGCTGTTACAACATGTCGTCCTTCGTGGAGACCAAAGCTCTGGAGCATCTCACCAAGTCACCGGTGGAGTTTGTCGAGTATCCTTAGCGACCGTTGCCACGGCGACCGCACCCGGCGGCGGCTGCTTCTTCTTCTTCTTCCTCGTTTGATGTCTTTTTCCGAAAACCGTCCCTCGCGCCGCCGTCGCCACACGCTTGTGGGCAGCACGTTTGCGTGGACGCTTCATTAGGTACACCTGGCTTTTGACGGACACTGTCAGGGGAGGTTGTTTATTGCACAAGTCGAGGGCTCGTTATCATACTTTACCCGTTCGTTTCCTTGCGTCCGTGACTGAGGCGAGAGTATCGGATGATATCGGCTAGCATGTAAAATTAGCACATTGGTATATATTAGAATAGAATAGAAAGTACTTTATTGATCCCTGGGGGAAGTTCAGCACCACAGTTCGCTCACAATAAACACTTAGTATCAACTTAGTATCAATTAACGTATCAACACACTAGCACATTAACAAATTCGCATATTAGTACGTTAGCATATTAGCACATTAGTATATTAACGTATCAACACACTAGCACAATAATGCATTTGTATATTAGCACATTAGTATATTAACGTATCAACACACTAGCACATTAATGCATTTGCATATTAGCACGTTAGCATATTAGCACATTAGTATATTAAAGTATCAACACACTAACACATTTGCATATTAGTACATTAGCATATTAGCACATTAGTATATTAACGTATCCACACACTGGCACATTACGCATTTGCATATTATTACGTTAGCATATTAGCACATTAGTATATTAACATATCAACACATTTGCACATTAATGCATTTGCATATTAGCACGTTAGCATGTTAGCACATTAGTATATTAAAGTATCAACACACTAGCACATTAACACATTTGCATATGAGCACATTATCATATTAGCACATATGTATATTAACGTGTCAACACACTAGCACATTTATGCATTTGCATATTAGCATGTTAGCATATTAGCACATTAGTATATTAACGTATCAACACACTAGCACAATAATGCATTTGTATATTAGCACATTGGTATATTAACGTATCAACACACTAGCACATTAATGCATTTGCATATTAGCACGTTAGCATATTAGCACATTAGTATATTAAAGTATCAACACACTAACACATTTGCATATTAGTACATTAGCATATTAGCACATTAGTATATTAACGTATCCACACACTGGCACATTATGCATTTGCATATTATTACGTTAGCATATTAGCACATTAGTATATTAACATATCAACACATTTGCACATTAATGCATTTGCATATTAGCACGTTAGCATGTTAGCACATTAGTATATTAAAGTATCAACACACTAGCACATTAATACATTTGCATATGAGCACATTATCATATTAGCACCTATGTATATTAACGTGTCAACACACTAGCACATTTATGCATTTGCATATTAGCATGTTAGCATATTAGCACATTAGTATATTAACGTACATTAACACATTTGCATATTAGCACGTTGGCATATTAGCACATTAGTATATTAACGTATCAACACACTAGCACATTAACACATTTGTATATTAGCACGTTAGCATATTAGCACATTAGTATATTAACGTATCAACACACTAGAACATTAACATATTTGCAAATTAGCACATGAGCATATTATTATATTAGTATATTAACATGTCAACACACTAGCACAATAATGCATTTGCATATTAGCACGTTAGCATCTTAGCACATTAGTTTATTAACGTATCAACACACTAGCACATTAACACATTTGCATATTAGCATGTTAGCATATTAGCACATATGTATATTAACGTGTCAACACACTAGCACATTTATGCATTTGCATATTAGCATGTTAGCATATTAGCACATTAGTATATTAACGTACATTAACACATTTGCATATTAGCACGTTGGCATATTAGCACATTAGTATATTAACGTATCAACACACTAGCACATTAACACATTTGTATATTAGCACGTTAGCATATTAGCACATTAGTATATTAACGTATCAACACACTAGAACATTAACATATTTGCAAATTAGCACATGAGCATATTATTATATTAGTATATTAACATGTCAACACACTAGCACAATAATGCATTTGCATATTAGCACGTTAGCATCTTAGCACATTAGTTTATTAACGTATCAACACACTAGCACATTAACACATTTGCATATTAGCATGTTAGCATATTAGCACATTAGTATATTAACATATCAACACACTAAAACATTAACATATTTGCAAATTAGCACATGAGCATATTATCACATTAGTATATTAACGTATCAACACACTAGCACATTTGCATATTAGCATATTAGCACATTAGTATATTAACGTATCAACACATTAGCACAAATTATGCATTTGCATATTAGCACGTTAGCATATTAGCACATTAGTATATTAACATATCAACACACTAGCGCATTAACACATTTGTATATTAGCATGTTAGCACATTAGTATATTAACGTATCAACACACTAGCGCATTAACGCATTTGCATATTAGCATGTTAGCATATTAGCACATTAGTATATTAAAGTATCAACACACTAGCACATTAATGCATTTGCATATTAGCACGTTAGCATATTCGTATATTAAGGTATCAGCACAATAGAATAATATTGCATTTGCATATTAGCACGTTAGCATATAATAAGATTAGCTTGTTATCAGCAGTCCAAGTGTGCCAGTGGTTCTCCTCATGCCGACACCAACCAGGTACAACAAGTCCCAGCTCAGTCGCATTTACCCGAAAGGCACCAGAGTGGACTCGTCCAACTTCATGCCTCAACTCTTCTGGAACGCCGGCTGCCAGCTGGCGGCGCTCAACTACCAAACCATAGGTTCCTGCTTTGTTGTTATGATTGATGTTGAAGTGAGGCGGTGGCAGAAGACGGCTGCTTCTTGCAGATCTGTCCATGCAGTTGAACCTCTTCATGTTCGAGTACAACGGCCGCAGCGGCTACAGGCTGAAGCCGGAGTTCATGCGGCGGCCCGACAAGCACTTTGACCCCTTCACGGAGAACACGGTGGACGGCATCGTGGCCAACACCCTCTCGGTCAAGGTGCGCCTCCATCTTCCTTTTCTAGGACACCGGCCTCACCTCGCCGCTTTCCCGCCGTCAGGTGATCTCGGGCCAGCTCCTGAGCGAGCGGCGTGTGGGCGTGTACGTGGAGGTGGAGATGTTCGGCCTCCCTGCGGACACCAGGAGGAAGGCTCTGAAGACCAGAACCTCGCAGAACAACAACGCCGTCAACCCCGTGTGGGACGAGGAGCCCGTCGTCTTCAAGAAGGTGAGAGAGAGTGTGCGGCTCGGCTGGCAGGTTGCCATGGTGACACGCTGTCCTCCACAGGTCATCCTCCCCACCCTCGCCTGGCTGAGGATCGCCGCCTTCGAGGAAGGAGGGAAGTTCATCGGCCATCGCATTATTCCCGTGTCAGCCGTAAGACCTGGTACTTCCACTCTCTTCACCTTCTCCTGCTCCCTTTCATCCCTGCAACTCTCTTTCACATGCTTGAAAGAAGTCAATAGAAGGTCAAAATAAAAAGAAAAGATAAATAGTAGGTAAGAAAAGGTAAATTTAAGGTAAAATAAGAAATATAGAAGAAAAAAGGTAAATACAAGGTAAAGGTATTAAATAAAAGGTCAAATATGGTCAAAGTAAATAAAAGGTAATAGAAGGTAGATACAAGGGAAAATAAGGAATGTAGAAGCTAAAAGAAGTAAATGACAGCTAAACGGAGATAAATAAAAGGTCAATAGAAAATAAAAGTAGTAAATAAAAGCTAAAACAAGGTAAATAGAAGGTAAATAAAAGGGAAAATAAGGAATGTAGAAGCTAAAAGAAGTAAGTGACAGTTAAACGAAGATAAATAAAAGGTAAATAGAAAAAAGTAGTAAATAAAAGCTAAAACAAGGTAAATAGAAGGGAAATAAAAGGGAAAATAAGGAATGTAGAAGCTAAAAGAAGTAAGTGACAGTTAAACGAAGACAAATAAAAGGTTAATAGAAAATCAAAGTAGTAAATAAAAGCTAAAACAAGGTAAATAGAAGGTATATAAAAGGGAAAATAAGGAATGTAGAAGCTAAAAGAAGTAAGTGACACTTAAACGAAGATAAATAAAAGGTAAATAGAAAATACAAGTAGTAAATAAAAGCTAAAACAAGGTAAATAGAAGGTAAATAGAAGGTAAATAAAAGGTAAAAGAATAAATATGGGAAGTAAAATAGGTTAAACACAGGGTAAAATAGGTTCAATAAAAGGTAAATAGAAAGTAAAATAAGATACAGAGAAGGTAAGAGGAGATATATAAAAGGTGCAAGAAGGGCAATAAAAGATAAAAGAAGGTAAATAAAAGGTAAAATAAGTTAAATAGGTAAACTAAAGGTAAAGAAGTTAAATACAATGTAAAAGAAGGCAAACAAAAGGTAAATCATTTAAATAAAAAGTATATAGAAGGTAAAATAAATTAACTTAATGGTAAAATAGGTTTAATAGAAAGTAAATAAAAGGTAAAAGAAGGTAAATGGAAGGTAAAATGAGTTAAATAGAAGGTAAAAGAAGATAAAGGGCAAAATAAGGTAAACAAAATAAGTTAAATAAAAGTGAAAATAAGGTAAATAAAAGTTCAAACAAGTTAAATACAAGGTAAAGTAAGGTAATGAAAAGTTAGAATAATGTAAATGGTAAATGGGTTATACTTGTATAGCGCTTTTCTACCTTCAAGGTACTCAAAGCGCTTTGACAGTATTTCCACATTTACCCATTCACACACACATTCACACACTGATGGCGGGAGCTGCCATGCAAGGCGCTAACCACCACCCATCAGGAGCACGGGTGAAGGTAAAATGAGTTAAATAGAATGTAAAAGAATAAGATAAAGGGCAAAATAAGGTAAATACAATAAGTTAAATCAAAGTTACAAGAAGGGAAATAAAAGTTAAAATAAGTGAAATACAAGGTAAAGTAAGGTAATGAAAAGTTAAAATAAGATAAATAGAAGGTAAAATAGGGGAAATAGAAGGTAAAATAAGTTAAATATAAAGTAAATAGAAGGTAAAATAAGTTAAATAGAAGGTAAATGGTAAAAATAAAGTAAAAAAGAAGTTTAATTTAATTTAAAATAAGTTCAATAAAAGGTAAATAGAAGGTAAAAGAAGTTGAATAGAAGCTAAATAAATGTAAAAGAAGTTAAAAAGCAGGTCAATCAAATGTAAGATAAGTTAAATAGATGTTTAATTAAGGAATATAGAATGTAAAGTAAGGTAAAATATGGTCATAAAGGGTGAAATGAAGTAAATAAGAGGTTAAAAGAAGGTAAATAAAAGGTAAAAAATAGAAGGTAAAAAGGGTGATTAAAAGGTAAAATAGTTCAATACAAGGTAAACAAAGGTAAATAAAATAAGTTAAACAGAAGGTAAAAAATAGGTTAAAAAGGGGATATAGTTCATAAAACAAGGTAAAAGATGGTCAAAGAAGGTAAATAAAAGGTAAAAAGAGGATAAAAGAAGGTACATAGAAGGTAAATAAAGGTAAATAAATGGTACAAACGGTAAATAAAAGGTAAAAGAAGTTAGAAAGTAAACAAAGGTAAACAAAATAAGTTAAACAGAAGGTAAAAAATAGGTTAAACAAGGAACATAGTTCGTAAAATCAGGTAAAAGATGGTCAAAGAAGGTAAATAACAGATGCATAGAAGGTAAAAAAGAGGATAAAAGAAGGTACATAGAAGGTAAATAGAAGGTAAAAACAGTAAATAAAAGGTTAAAGAAGTTAGATTGAAGGTAAATAAAATAAGTTAAACAGAGGGTAAAAAATAAGTTAAAAAAGGAATATAGATGGTAAAATAAGGTCAAATATGGTCAAAGAAGGTAAATAACAGATAAATAGAAGGTAAAAGAAGGTAAGACACGTGTGTGAGGTCCTCTAACATCATTGTTGAACAAACAAAAGACTTGATGATGTGTTCCTGTCCAGGGTATCGCTACATCGGCCTGAGGAATGAGAAGAATCAGTCTCTGATTCTGCCGGCCGTATTTGTCTACATTGAAGTCAAAGACTACGTCCCTGACACCTTTGCAGGTAAACACAAAACAAAATAGCACGTTTTTACCTTCTCAATTAAAGTAAACTGCTTGAAATTAGATTGAGATATAAGCAAGTTATGATTTATTTTCAATATACAACGCATTGTATTGCTTTGCCTTAAAAAAGATAGTGGCCCCCACTAAGATGGCCGCCACGTAGGCACGTTGTTACCTTGGCTGCTACTGCTATCTGACAATGTATTTATATTTATGGTACTAGCATACTTGGCTAGCCCTTGAAGAACTAAGGAGGCTCTAAAAGTGTTTGGTGAAACTTGTCAAAGTAAACATTCACAGTCATCTAAGGGGTGGTGCTGGGTTAGCGGTAGCGTTCTCAGGCTAACGTTATGAGATTAAGTTAGCATGTACAGTTTTGTTGCTAGTTTGGTAGCAGCTATAAGCTTATTGGCTAGTCCTTTACCGTTGGTAACCCTATTTTGATGGTTTAGGACAGTGGTCCCCAACCAACGGTTGGTACCAGGCCGCGCAAGAAAGTAAAAAAAAAAAAAATATATATATATATATGTTTTTTTTAATTTTTATTAAATCGACATAAAAAACACAATATAACTTGGTACTTGGCATATGCTAACTGCATGCTACATTTTTTGCTAATTTTGCAACAGTTTACCCCAGAGGCAAATAACTTGGTACTTGACATACGCTAACTGTTAGCATGGTAACATTAGCATGCTAACTTTTTCTTTTTGTTTTCAAATTTTACATCAGTTTACCCCAGAGTCAAAAACTTAGTATTTCATATATGCTAAGTTTTAGCATTTTTTTGGCAAATTTTTCAACAGTTAACCCTAGTCATATAACTTGATATTTCACTTATGTTAACTGATAGCATTTTTTTTGGTAATTTTGCATGTTTACCCCAAAGTCATATAACTTGGTACTTGACATATGCTAACTGTCAGCATGCTAACTTTTTTTTTGCTAATTTTGCAACAGTTTACCCTAGAGTCATATAACTTAGTACTTGACGTATGCTAACTGTTAGCATGATAACATTAGCGTGCAAACTTATTTTTTAATTTTGCAACAGTTTACCCTAGAGTCATATCACTTGGTACTTGACATATATTAACCGTTAGCATGCTAACTTTTTTTCGGGTTAATTTTGCAACAGTTTACTTCAGAGTCGTGTAACTTGGTACTTGACATATATTAACCTTTTTTTGTGCTGATTTTGCAACAGTTAACCCCAGAGTTAAAAACGTAGTATTTCATAAATGCTAACTTTTAGCATGATAACATTAGCATGCTAACTTCTTTTTAAATGTTGCAACTGTTTACCTCAGAGTCATATAACTTGGTATTTCACATATGCTAGCTGCATTGACATATATTAACCGTTAGAATGCTAACTTTTTTTGTGCTAATTTTGCAACAGTTTACCCCAGAGTTAAAAACTTAGTATTTCATATATGCTAAGTTTTAGTATGCAAACTTTTTTTGGGCTAATTTTGCAACAGTTAACCGTAGAGTCATATAACTTGGTACTTGACATATGCTAACTGTCAGCATGCTAACTTTTTTTTGCTAATTTTGCAAGTTTACCCTAGAGTCGTATAACTTAGTACTTGACGTATGCTAACTGTTAGCATGATAACATTAGCATGCTAACTTATTTTTTAATTTTGCAACAGTTTACTTCAGAGTCGTATAACTTGGTACTTTACATATATTAACCGTTAGCATGCTAACTTTTTTTTTTGGTACTAATTTTGCAAAAGTTTACCCCAGAGTCAAAAAATTAGTATTTCATATATGCTAACTTTTAGCATGATAACATTAGCATGCTAACTTTATTTTGTCTAATTTTGCAACAGTTAACTTCAGAGTTGTAAAACTAGGTACTTGACATATGCCAACTGTTAGCATGATAACATTAGCATGCTGCAATATACAGAAATGGAATGTTGCTTTCCTTTCTGCGTAGATGTGATCGAGGCTCTGTCCAACCCCATTCGATACGTCAACCTGCTGGAGCAGCGGTCCAAACAGTTGGCGGCTCTGACGCTGGAGGACGGCGAGGACGACGCACAGACCGAGGTCGCCAGAAAGTAGAAATATGTCGTTGTTAGTTTGTGCCACGATCCGATCCCTCTGATTAAATCTGGAATCGTCGAACAGTCGCTAATTACCAAGAAGTCTCGGAGGAAACATCTCTGCTTCTTTCCTGCGTTTAGGACGAAGCCGACAGCGGCGTAGAGCGCAAGAACGATCCCAAGTCGGCGTTGGTGGAGAATGGACTCAGCCCCGCCCCTGGCCCCACCGGCCACACCCCCCTCGCTGCAACGCCCAAACGCTCTGCGGCCAATCAGCAAGCAGCGAGCACAGGTAGCGGTGACACAGACTTTGGCTGCGTCTCGATCGGCACACTTGAGTACTTCAACTTAGTGTTTTGTACTGTAAAAGGACACAGTATTCTTTAACATGGTCTTTGCTTTTACTTATTTATGATTATTATTAGACTCCCGAAGGGCTCCATGTCAGGTTCAAACACTGATGACATCTATTAAACAAGACAAGAAGCAAGGAATTAAGCAGAGACAGAATTAAATTTGGCTCAATTGAGGAGAGACGTCTGGACTGTACTCTTTGCACAGTCTCACCACGCTCTGGCGAAAGATTGTACGCCTCCTCTTTTATTTGGACTTTCCCTGATTACATGGCAACAGCTGTTTCTAAGGGACGGGGGTGGTAAACAGCCATTGCCTGTTACAGAACAATTAAAAGAAAAGAGTCGTAAAACAGTTAAAAGAAAAGGTGCCTTGAGAGGAGTCAGGCCCTGCTTCCTCTCTGCTTTGTAGGTCTCGGGTCAAGACAATATCTTTCTGTTGATTACAATACAACAAAGAAACAGAACACCTTCATGTTGCTTCCCATCCTACACAGTGGAGTTTTACAAGCCTTCTTCTTGGTAGGATCAAAGACAGCTTTTGTCTGCTCGCCGGGAACTCATTGAAACACAAAGTTTTGTGAAAACTTAGATACAATTATTCTGACACCCCACATACACACTCAGTATGTTTACATGCACTAAAAACTCATCTTCATCTACTAGGAACATCATGAGGTGCCATAAAATATCCTTAAACCTGAGCGTTTTTATTTTTATGAAAATTCTTGGTTTTAATAACCAGAATGAGTTTTAATAATCATACAGCCTGTCATTATTCACTTAAATATGATGATAAATATGTCAAGTTACTTCATAGTGTAAAGTAGAGATGATCAACAAGATAATGGTAATCATAATAAAACATTTTTATTATCTGGGCTTAACACCTGAATAATTATATTAATGTATTATTATGATGCATCTACTTATCCCCAGTAGATGCACTAATAATAAACAATAATAATAATGTGTTATTGTGATTATTATTAGTGCATTGTTATGATTATTATTAGTGCTTTATTATGATTACGCTCAGTAGATGCACTACAAATAATTTTAATAATAATATATTATTATGATTATTATTATTATTATCAGTGTATATTTTACTTAATAATAATAATAGTTATTATTATTATCAGTGTATCTACTGGGTGTAATCAAACGAATGCACTAATAATTTTAATATTAATACATTATAATCATAATAATATTATTACAATTATTTCTAGTGCATCTACTGGGTATAATCATACGAATGCACTAATAATAATCATATTAATAAATTATAATCATAATAATATTATTACAATTATTTCTAGTGCATGTACTGGGTGTAATCATACTAATGCACTAATAATAATCATATTAATAAATTATAATCATAATAATACATTATTATGATTATTATTAGTGTATATACTGGGCCAAATCATAATAATGCACAAATAATAATCCTAATAATTTATTATTAGGATTATTATTAGTGCATTTATAATAATAATGTATTAATGTGAATATGATTATTATTAGTGCATCTCTTGGGTGTAATCATTATAATGCACTAATAATAATCATAATAGTAAATTATTATGATTATTATTAGTGCATTCATAATAACAATATATCATTAAGATTGTTATTAGTTAACCTACTGGGCGTTATCATAATAATTTGCTAATAATGATCATAATAATAAATTCATATTATGATTATTATTATTGAATTAATAATAGTAATATATATTATTATGAATATGATTATTAGTAGTGCATCTCCTGGGTGCAATCATTATAATGCAGTAATAATAATCATAATAGTAAATTATTATGATTATTATTAGTGCATTTATAATAACAATATATCATTAAGATTGTTATTAGTGAACCTACTGGGATTTATCATAATTATAATAATGTAATATTATGAATAATATTAGTGTATATACTGGGCGTAATCATAATAATGTGCTAATAATGATCATAATAATAAATTAATATTATTATTATTGAATTAATAATAATAATATATTATTATGAATATGATTATTAGTAGTGCATCTCCTGGGTGTAATCATTATAATGCAGTAATAATAATCATAACAGTACATTATTATGATTATTATTAGTGCATTTATAGTAATAATATATCCTTAAGATTGTTATTAGTGAACCTACTGGGCATAATGATAATAATGTATTATTATGAATAATATTAGTGTATCTACTGGGCGTAATCATAATAATGTGCTAATAATAATCATAATAATAAATTAATATTATTATTTTATTATTATGAATTATTTAATGATTATAAATTAAGGGTTGGACACCAAACGGCTCGATCAACATGATTGTAGATTTAAACCGATTATTGCAGTGTATTATTTCGAACGATAATAATGAGACTTTTTCCAAAACAGGTTACAAAAGCTCCTTCTGGTTGATTGGAGATGACCTAAAAACATCTTTTACAAAAAAAAATATTTTTATTTAAAAAATATTAATAATTTTGAATTGTTATCATTTTTATTATATCGATTTTTTAAAATGATGAATCAATTTAAGAATCGCGATTCGTATGTGAATCGATTTTTTTGGTGCACCCTCACACTAAATACTGTATTGGTTGCACAACATCACGTCTTGTCAGAGCGTCTTCCTGCCGGAAAATGTTGCTCGAATTGACTAGTGAGCCAGCGCCCTCTGCTGGAGTCATAGCTACTTTCTACTTTCGTGTTCCCCATGACGTTCCTTCTTCTCTCCTCCACTTCAGATGCAGCCAAGCCGGCGACGAAGACGGAGGATTTGGTTTTGAGTGTTTTGACAGGTCGGTGCACAATCCTGCGGGGTTCACGTTGCGTAAGGTTGTCTCACTCGCTGCTCTCCAACGCCGCACAGACGTGCCGGCGTGCTCGCTGGCCGGCCTGCAGCAGTCCAAAGTCTACCAGAAGGAGCAGAGGCGGCAGTTCAAGGAGCTGAAGGAGCTGGTGAGGAAGCACCAGAAGAAGACCTCGGAGCTGCTGAGGGACGTCAACACCAAGTACAAGAAGACGTCCCGGCAGCGCAGCAAGAGCAGGTCGGTCACGCCCTCTTCCGCTCCTCACTTATCCCTACCAGGTCTCAGCACTTTGCTTTGTTGGCCACAGGGCGGCGGCGTCCGAGGGCGAGCGTGACGAGCGCCTCCAGACGCTGAGAGGGGAGCAGCAGCAGCAGCTGGTGGCGCTGAGGCAGGAACAGTACTACAGCCAGAAGTACCTGCAGAGGGAGCACATCAAGACGGTGACGCCATGTTTCTGCTCGCATTTGTTGCCACTTGATTGAGGAGCTCTGTGGTGATCTGTCTAAGGCCCCGTTTACACTTAGCCCGGATAAGGTTATCCAGGGTAAATCCCACCAAACCTTATCCATTCTTAAATTTCAAGTTTCCAATTTCAAATTTCAAGTTTTCCAAGTTCTTAAAGGCCTACTGAAATGATTTTTTTTTATTTAAACGGGAATAGCAGATCCATTCTATGTGTCATACTTGATCATTTCGCGATATTGCCATATTTTTGCTGAAAGGATTTAGTAGAGAAAATCGACGATAAAGTTTGCAACTTTTGCCCGCTGATAAAAAAAAGCCTTGCCTGTACCGGAAGTAGCGTGACGTCACAGGAGCTAGTATTCCTCACAATTCCCCGTTGTTTACAATGGAGCGAGAGAGATTCGGACCGAGAAAGTGACGATTACCCCATTAATTTGAGCGAGGATGAAAGATTCGTAGATGAGGAACGTTACAGTGAAGGACTTGAGAGGCAGTGATGGACGTATAATTTTTCGCTCTGACCGTAACTTAGGTACAAGCTGGCTCATTGGATTCCACACTCTCCTTTTTCTATTGTAGATCACAGATTTGTATTTTAAACCACCTCGGATACTATATCCTCTTGAAAATGAGAGTCGAGCACGCGAAATTGACATTTAAAGTGACTTTTATCTCCAAGACAATACATCGGTGACACACTTAGCTACTGAGCTAACGTGCTAGCATCGTTCTCAAATGAAGATAGAAACAAAATAAATAAACCCCTGACTGGAAGGATAGACAGAAGATCAACAATAGTATTAAACCATGTACATGTAACTACACGGTTAAAAATTCTCAGCCTGGTAAGGCTTAACAATGCTGTTGCTAACGACGGTAAGGCTAATTTAGCAACTTAGCAACCGGAACTCACAGAACTATGTACTCTCTCCTTTTTCTATTGTGTATCACAGATTTGTATTTTAAACCACCTCGGACACTATATCCTCTTGAAAATGAGAGTCGAGCACGCGAAATTGACATATAAAGTGACTTTTATCTCCAAGACAATACATCGGTGACACACTTAGCTACTGAGCTAACGTGCTAGCATCGTTCTCAAATGAAGATAGAAACAAAATAAATAAACCCCTGACTGGAAGGATAGACAGAAGAGCAAAGATACTTTTAAACCATGTACATGTAACAGTTAAAAATTCTCAGCCTGGTAAGGCTTAACAATGCTGTTGCTAACGACGGTAAGGCTAATTTAGCAACTTAGCAACCGGAACTCACAGAACTATGTACTCTCTCCTTTTTCTATTGTGTATCACAGATTTGTATTTTAAACCACCTCGGATACTATATCCTCTTGAAAATGAGAGTCGAGCACGCGAAATGGACATTTAAAGTGACTTTTATCTCCAAGACAATACATCGGTGACACACTTAGCTTCTGAGCTAACGTGCTAGCATCGTTCTCAAATGAAGATAGAAACAAAATAAATAAACCCCTGACTGGAAGGATAGACAGAAGAGCAAAGATACTATTAAACCATGTACATGTAACAGTTAAAAATTCTCAGCCTGGTAAGGCTTAACAATGCTGTTGCTAACGACGGTAAGGCTAATTTAGCAACTTAGCAACCGGAACTCACAGAACTATGTACTCTCTCCTTTTTCTATTGTGTATCACAGATTTGTATTTTAAACCACCTCAGATACTATATCCTCTTGAAAATGAGAGTCGAGAACGCAAAATGGACATTCACAGTGACTTTTATCTCCAAGACAATACATCGGTGACACACTTAGCTACTGAGCTAACGTGCTAGCATCGTTCTCAAATGAAGATAGAAACAAAATAAATAAACCCCTGACTGGAAGGATAGACAGAAGATCAACAATACTATTAAACCATGTACATGTAACTACACGGTTAAAAATTCTCAGCCTGGTAAGGCTTAACAATGCTGTTGCTAACGACGGTAAGGCTAATTTAGCAACTTAGCAACCGGAACTCACAGAACTATGTACTCTCTCCTTTCTGGTCAGGACCCTCCTCACTCTTTTGCCTTCACCTTCATTGTCCATTCCTTTTTGGTGACTTCATATAATCTGGACCTAGACGTTGAGTCTGCGACATACATGGCGGACAATAACTGATACAGTCTGCTTTGCCAGTCCAAAAGCATTCGCCATTTTCTTTAGTCTTCCCTCGACGGCCAGGTCATACAAAGCACATGCTACATTTTTAATTACATCCACAGGAGCCCGCATTGTCGTTGTCTCTCCTTCGACCAATGGACAACATTTTTCGGTAAGTAGAATCACAGCTGACCTGGACGTTCGAAAGTTCTCTTGCCGTCTGAGAAGTGTTGTGTCCCAAATAGCTGCAATCGCTTACTCTTAAGGTATTGATGTGTGATTTCCACAAGTCTGTACATGTAGAAGAAGGAGAAACACGGGCATGTCTGGATGACTCACCTCCAAATTTCCAGTGGTTAGCTCCGAGTTACGAAATCGCTTTATTATGAAGCTGGCTGTGGCGTGTTCTTTCTGACGTCACTTCCTGTGTGGGCGCGTTCTTTCTGGCGTCACTTCCTATCCGAACTCAGTTTGTAAACGATCAATGAGTCCATACAAAGCTAAGAGCCAGAGATTCAAGAAATACACGGCGCACTTACCCGTGTAAAAAACTGTCCAAGGAGGGGGACCTTAAACGATAGTTTAGTGTGGCTGAAACGGGGCTTAGGCTAAATAATTATTTGTTTAAGCGGTTATCCGGCTTAGTGTAGACATAGCCTAAACCTGGGGGGTCCAGACTTTTTCACTCAGGACTGCGCACTGACAAATGAAAGAATGCGGTGGCCATTTTGATAATTTTTCATTTTCAAAAGTAGGGCTCCCCACAATTTTGGTGACTGTTAAAGGTCCCAGGGACCCAAAAGGGTCTGAGTCATTAAAGTGTTAAAAATAAGTCATTTATATACGTATATATATATATGTATTATGTTTTACTTTCAACACCGAAATATCCATAGATCAACTTTCGATCTATCTGTTGCCATATAGTTTTCCATTTTTTGTATGTTTTTTTCAAAGAAAACCTTGTTTTTTAAAAGCCAAAACACAAAAATATGCAAAACTTTCCCCAGAAGATATTTCTAAATGGAATATTTGATGTGAAGTAATTGAAGCCTTAAATAGGTCAACAAGTCACAACAACATTGCGTTAGATTTTTTTGAACAATGACAGTTTGAAAAAGAAAAAAATCACAGTAAAGGTCTCGGGGATCCAAAAGGGTCTCAATCATTAATGTGTTAAAAATAAGTCTTGGACTCGAGTCTGACTCGAGTCCAAGTCATGTGACTCGAGTCCACACCTCTGGTATATATATATATATATATATATATATATATATATATATATATAGGGCTGCAACTAACGATTAATTTGATAATCGATTAATCTGTCGTTTATTACTTTGATTAATCGGATAAAAGAGACAAACTACATTTCTATACTTTCCAGTATTTTATTGAAAAAAAATAGCATACTGGCACCATAATTATTTTGATTATTGTTTCTCAGCTGTTTGTACATGTTGCAGTTTATAAATAAAGGTTCATAAAAAAATATATATTAAAAAATTGCCTCTGCGCATGCGCATAGCATAGATCCAATGAATCGATGACTAAATTTATCGCCAACTATTTTTATAATCGATTTTAATCGATTAGTTGTTGCAGCCCTAATATATATATATATATATATATATATATATATATATATATATATATATATATATATATATATATATATATATATATATATATATATTAGGGCTGCAACAACTAAAAAATAAAATAATATATATATATATATATATATATATATATATATTATTTTATTTTATTTTTTTCACTGTCAACACCTATAGATCAACTTTAAATCTATCCGTTGTCATAGTGTTTTCATATTTTGTATGCCTTTTTTTTTTTTTCAAAGAAAACCCGTTTTTTTAAAAAGCTAAAACACAAAATATGCAAAATTTTCCCCAAAATATTTTTCAAAATGGAATATTTGATGTGAAGTAATTGAAGCCTTAAATAGGTCAATAATGCATAACAACATTGTGTTTTATTTTTTTTAACAATGACAGTTTGAAAAATAAAAAAATCACACTAAAGGTCCCGGGGACCCAAAAGCGTCTCAGTCATTAAAG
Organism: Entelurus aequoreus; assembly: GCF_033978785.1. Classification (NCBI taxonomy): domain Eukaryota; kingdom Metazoa; phylum Chordata; class Actinopteri; order Syngnathiformes; family Syngnathidae; genus Entelurus; species Entelurus aequoreus. Next base: position 74,076,194 of record NC_084739.1, read on the forward strand.
TGTTAAAAATAAGTCATATATATATATATATATATATATATATATATATATATATATATATATATATATATATATATATATATATATATATATATACATATATATATATATATATATATATATATATATATATATATATATATATATATATATATATATATATATATATATATATTTATTTTTTATTTTTTTAACTTTTGATGAACTTTAGATCTATCCATTGCAATAAAAAATGTCATAGATTTTTTTTCTTCACTTTCAACACCTAAATATCTATAGATCAACTGTTAGAAGTTTTTTTTTCATATTTTGTATGTTTTATGCTTTTTTTTTTTCCCAAAGAAAACCAGATTTTTTTAAAAGCTAAAATACAAAATATGCAAAATTTCCCCCAAAATATTTTTCAAAATGGAATATTTGATGTGCAGTAATTGAAGCCTTAAATAGGTCAATAATGCATAACAACATTGTGTTTTATTTCTTTTAACAATGACAGTTTGAAAAATAAAAAAATCACACTAAAGGTCCCGGGGACCCAAAAGCGTCTCAGTCATTAAAGTGTTAAAAATAAGTCATATATATATATATATATATATATATATATATATATATATATATATATATATATATATATATATATATATATATATATATATATTTATTTTTTATTTTTTTAACTTTTGATGAACTTTAAATCTATCCATTGCAATAAAAAATGTCATAGATTTTTTTCTTCACTTTCAACACCTAAATATCTATAAATCAATTGTTAGAATTTTTTTTTTCATATTTTGTATGTTTTATGCTTTTTTTTTTTCCCAAAGAAAACCAGATTTTTTTAAAAGCTAAAATACAAAATATGCAAAATTTCCCCCAAAATATTTTTCAAAATGGAATATTTGATGTGCAGTAATTGAAGCCTTAAATAGGTCAATAATGCATAACAACATTGTGTTTTATTTCTTTTAACAATGACAGTTTGAAAAATAAAAAAATCACACTAAAGGTACCAGGGACCCAAAAGGGTCTCAGTCATTAAACTTAAAAAAATAAGTCATAAATATACTTTTTTTTTTTACTTTCAACGCTTAAATATCTATAGATAAGATGACAGTTTTCTCAACATCAACAATTATTTGAGTCTATTTCACAGTTTTTAGTTTTTAATGTTTGTACGTTTTTTGAAACAGTCTATTTTATCTGTTGACAGAGAGTCAGTCAACAAAATTGTGTCGTTTTCTTTTCCAATGACAAATAAAATATTCTGTTATCTCTTCTATTCAATTTAGCCTACAAAACTAAACAATTTTTGCCAATTTATTCTTTTTTAGTACAACCCATTTATCATTTATTTATTTTAATTTTTTTCATCAAAATGAGAAAGTCGGGATTAATGGCTCAGTTTTGCAGCGGGCAGCTTCTCAAAGCGCTGTTTGAAGCCTGATACTGATAAAGCCTGATACTGATAAAGCACCGTCCCACTTCACTGATGTATTGTTGGAAAAAAGTCAACTTTTCACTTTCAAAGGACAACATTTGTGTGTTTGCCAGCTGACGGAGCGACTGAGCTCTCTGGCCGAGGAGAACCACGGCACGCAGATGAAGAAACTCAAAGACATCTGCTGCAAGTAAGTCAAACATCTGTCAAGGTGACCGTCCTTTGTTGTCTCGCTGTGACCACGACCACCATGCGACTCAGGGAGAAGAAGGAGCTGAAGAGGCAGATGGATCGAAGGAGAACGGAGAAGATCAACCTGGCCAAGACCAAGGAGAAACATCTGGCAGAAGAGTAAGATGCTGCTCCTAATGAAATGACCTTCATGTGTCAAGTAGCAAGTTATATGACTATGAAGCATACACATGCAAAATTAGCTAAAAACATTAGCATGTGTCAAGTACCAAGTTATATGACTATGAAGTGTACGCATGTAAAATTTGCTATAAAAAAGTTAGCATGTGTCAAGTACCAAGTCGTAAGACTATGAAGCGTACGCATGTAAAATTAGCTGAAAACGTTAGCATGTGTCAAGTACCAAGTTATATGATTATGAAGCGTACGCATGTAAAATTAGCTAAAAACATTAGCATGTGTCAAGTACCAAGTTGTATGACTATGAAGCGTACGCATGTAAAATTAGCTGAAAACGTTAGCATGTGTCAAGTACCAAGTTATATGATTATGAAGCGTACGCATGTAAAATTAGCTAAAAACGTTAGCATGTGTCAAGTACCAAGTTGTATGACTATGAAGCGTACGCATGTAAAATTTGCTGAAAACGTTAGCATGTGTCAAGTACCAAGTTGTATGACTATGAAGCGTACACATGTAAAATTTGCTATAAAAAAGTTAGCATGTGTCAAGTACCAAGTCGTAAGACTATGAAGCGTACGCATGTAAAATTAGCTGAAAACGTTAGCATGTGTCAAGTACCAAGTTATATGATTATGAAGCGTACGCATGTAAAATTAGCTAAAAACATTAGCATGTGTCAAGTACCAAGTTGTATGACTATGAAACGTACGCATGTAAAATTAGCTGAAAACGTTAGCATGTGTCAAGTACCAAGTTATATGACTATGAAGCGTACGCATGTAAAATTAGCTAAAAACATTAGCATGTGTCAAGTACCAAGTTGTATGACTATGAAGCGTACGCATGTAAAATTTGCTGAAAACGTTAGCATGTGTCAAGTACCAAGTTATATGATTATGAAGCGTACGCATGTAAAATTAGCTAAAAACATTAGCAGGTGTCAAGTACCAAGTTGTATGACTATGAAGCGTACGCATGTAAAATTTGCTAAAAACGTTAGCATGTGTCAAGTACCAAGTTGTATGACTATGAAGCATACGCATATAAAATTAGCTTAAAATGTTAGTGTCACGTGGGGGTCGCATATTTGTCCGGCAACACAGATGCATCGGCGCATGCGTCGAGCTCATAGAGCGATACCCTGTGTCGGTGCGCGTACCGCTTTTAGAAAGTCACGTGACCGATCATGAGCTGCTTCGGTCACGTGACCGATACGCGAACTGTATCGCACTGACGCCTCCTCTGTGCCCCGCGAGCAACTTTCCCTCTAAGGTGCGCGCCTGCGCAATTGCACACTGCTCAAGCGTCCTGTGCGCACAGCAAATATATGCCGCGCACCAAATCAAACCCATCTGAATTCTAAACAAAATAAACACATTTATTCTGTGTAATTTTGAAATGCAACTTTGAGTGACAGTGACAACAAGCGGCCCTAACGGTGTTCGTCAACAACACGCATACCACTAAACCACTGGTGCGTTTATGGCCACACAAAAAGTCGGACAACTCAAACACCACACAAAGTTACACTATGACTCCTCAGTCATACGTGTGCTTATTTTTCTGTCATTTATTATTAATGTTAATTTATTGATATTAATCATGGAATACTGTTACTAGAGAAAGATTACAGGAATGACGGCGTGGCGAAGTTGGTAGAGTGGCCGTGCCAGCAATCGGAGGGTTGCTGGTTGCTAGGGTTCAATCCCCACCTTCTACCATCCTAGTCACGATACATGTTCACATTGTTTATTGACTGTATCTAAAAAAGATACAAATATATTTTTATTTAAATGAAGATATGAAATAATCCTAAATGAAATACAATGACTTGGTTTATATTATTGTATATACTAGGTCTGGGGTCGGCAACGCGCGGCTCTAGAGTGGCTCTCTGAAGCTTTTTAAAAAATGTATGAAAAATGGAAAAAGATGAGGGGGAAAAAAAATATTTTTTGTTTTCATATGGTTTCTGTAGGAAGACAAACATGACACAAACATCCCTAATTGTTATAAAGCACACTGTTTGTATTAAACATGCTTCACTGATTCGAGTATTTGGCAAGCGCCGTTTTGTCCTACTAATTCTGGCGGTCCTTGAACTCACCTTAGTTGGTTTACATGTATAACTTTCTCCGACTTTCTAGGACGTGTTTTTATGCCACTTCTTTTTCTGTCTCATTTTGTCCACCAAACTTTTAACGTTGTGCGTGAATGCACAAAGGTGAGTTTTGTTGATGTTATTGACTTGTGTGGAGTGCGAATCAGACATATTTGGTCACTGCATGACTGCAAGCTAATCGATGCTAACATGCTATTTAGGCTAGCTATATGTATATATTGCATCATTATGCCTCATGTGTAGCTATATTTGAGCTCATTTAGTTTCCTTTAAGTCATCTCAATTCAATGTATATCTCATGACACACTATTTGTATGTAATATGGCTTTTAATTTGTTGCGGCTCCAGACAAATTTGTTTTTGTATTTTTGCTCCAATATGGCTCTTTCAACATTTTGGGTTGCCGACCCCTGTACTAGGTCATAAAATCAGTGTCAGTTGAGTCGGTCCATATGGTTGCCTGTAGGGATTTTTAATGTCCAGCAGATGTCAGTATTTAGTGACACAGTATCGACACAGTATCAATACAGTTTTGCAATGTGTCGAAACGCTTCATGACGCCTCATCAACCCATCACTAACGAAAACGTAAAGGTAGGAGATGATTTATTAATTATAAATCGTACAATACAGCAAGACAGAAAACTAACAAAAGAAAAGCGTGCCGAACGCACGGGAAGCTAAGGCTAACACTTAGCACAAGAGTCTGGAACATGAAATACAAAAACGTGACTGTTGCTTACCGCAATCAAGGAGGACAGGACGGGTGAACAGAAAGGCAGGCTTAAATAGTGTCAGTGATGGCAAACAGGTGCGCGTCGGGAACACAAGCGGCAGGTGACAATAATAAGTAACCATGGTGACGAAACAAACTCACAGGTGCACAAGCAATAACAAAAGGAGTCCAAAAATAACAGAAAACACAAAACAAACATGATCCGGACCACGGATCATGACAGTTAGCGTGTGTCAAGTACAAAGTTAAGGGACTCTGATGTGGTCGGTTGTAAAATTGGCTGAAAAAGTTAGCATGTGTCAAATACCAAGTTATACGATTATGAAGCGTACGCTTGTAAAATTAGCTAAAAACATTAGCATGTGTCAAGTACCAAGTCGTATGACTATTATGCGTACGCATGTAAAATTAGCTAAAAAGGTTAGCATGTGTCAAGTACCAAGTTATATGATTATGATGCGTACACATGTAAAATTAGCTAAAAACATTACCATGTGTCACGTACCAAGTTGTATGACTGAAGTGTACGTATTTAAAATTAGCTTAAAATGTTAGCGTGTGTCAAGTACAAAGTTAAGGGACTCTGATGTGGTCGGCTGTAAAATTGGCTGAAAAAGTTAGCATCTGTCAAATACCAAGTTATATGACTATGAAGTGTACGCATGTAAAATTTGCTATAAAAATGTTAGCATGTGTCAAGTACCAAGTTATATGACTATGAAGCGTACACATGTAAAATTAGCTAAAAACTTTAATTTCCAAGTTACATGAGTTTAAGGCGTTCGGCTGCAAAATTGGCTAAAAAGTTTTCGTGCTTGAACATTAATGTTAGCATGCTGACAGTTAGCATATGTCAAATTACAAGCCATATGACTCTGAGGTGTACGGCTATAAAATTGGCTAAAAAAGTTAGCATGCTAGAACACTAATGTTAGCATTGTAACAGTTACAATTTGTCAAGTGCCAATTTATATGACTCTGAAGCGTATGCATGTAAAATTTGTTAAAGAAGTTAGCATGTGTCAAGTACCAAGTTATATGACTATGAAGCGTACGCATGTAAAATTTGCTAAAAACTTTAAGTACTGAGTTATATGAGTTTGAGGCGTTCGTCTGTAAAATTTGTCGAGCACCAAGTCATATGAGTCTGACGAAAAAAGTGAGCGTGCTAATGTTAGTCATCCCGCCTTGAGGCTGAGCCAATCAGTGGCCACGATTGGCCACGTCTGATTGGCTTAAACCGTTAGCATGGTAGAATGCTAACGGTTTGCTTATGTCAAGTTATATTTATTATTCTGCAGCTTTGATAATATTAGATTTGTAAAGACTGTAGTGATTCCTCCTTGTCTTTGACCTGCCCAGAGAGAAGATGGAGATCAACAAGTCGTACGTCAATGAAGTGGTGCACAACATCAAGAGGGTGAGTCCACATCACCACATCACCACATCACAGTGACCTCACCAAGTCTTCTTCTTCTCCAGTTGGAGGAGACTCAGGCCAAGCGTCACGATCACATGGTGGAGCAACACAACCTTCTCATGCAGGAGATACAGGAGCACAGACCAAAGGTAACACACACACACACACACACATACACTGCAAGTATTCTGGTAAAGTTGCATTTTTTTTCTCATAGCTTAACTCTTGTACATTTTGTAAAAAAAAATCTGGTCCAATTCTGATTCTTTTTCATTCAAATTCTGTGTTTTTGTTCATTATTTTTTTTCTTTTCTTGCAGAAGTAAAACTTTTGTCTCGTAAAATTGCAAATTTATTCTGTTGAAACTGCAAGTACTTTCTGGTGAAGTTGCATCTTTGTTCTGCTGACATTGAAATATTTTCTTGTAAAATTATGACTTTTTAAAATCTGAAATTAAAACTTTGTTTCTTGTATAATTTCAACATTTTTCCAAAAAAAGTCTGACTTTTCCTCGTATCACGATTTTATTCTCATAAAATGACAAACTTCATCTGGTCAAATTGCAATCATTTCTGGTCAAATTATGATTTTATTTTTTAAATTTCCGTATATTTTGTCTTATTTTTTTTATTCACGCAGATGTAAAATTTTTGTCCAGTAAAATTGCAAATGTATTATGTTAAAACTGTAAGTAATTTCTGGTAAAGTTGCATCTTTTTTTGCGTCTTTGTTCTGCTGACATTGCAATATTTTCTTGTAAAATTATGACTTTTTTAGATCTAAAATTAAAACTTTGTTTCTTGTATAATTTCAACATTTGTCTCTAGTAATTCTGACTTTTCCTCGTATTACGATTTTATTCTCATAAAATTAAAAACTTCATCTGATCAAATTGCAATCGTTTCTGGTAAAATTTGAATTATTTTTCATTAAAATTCCGTATGTTATCATAAAAAAAAAATTTTTAATCTTGCAGAAATGAAACTTTTGTCTCGTAAAATTGCAAATTTATTCTGTTAAAACTGCAAGTTGCATCTTTTTTTGCACCTTTGTTCTGCTGACATTGCAATATTTTCTTGTGAAATTATGACTTTTTAAAATCTGGAATCCAAACTTTTTCTTGTATAATTTCAACATTTTTTTCTGAAAATTTGGACTTTTCCTCGTATTACGATTGTTTTCTCATAAAACGACACATTTCATCTGGTCAAATTCAGATTTTTTTCATTAAAATTACGTTTTTTATCATAAACATTTTTTTTTAATCTTTCAGAAATAAAACTTTTGTCTTGTAAAATTGCAAATTCATTCCATTAAAACTGCAAGTAATTTCTCATAAAGTTGCTTTTTTTTTTTCAGATTACATTTTTTATAATTCTTGTAAATGTTGAACTTTTTTCTCATATTCTGACTTTGTTCTGCTGACATTGCAATATTTTCTTGGGAAATTATGACTTTTTAAAATCTGAAATTAAAACTTTATTTCTTGTATAATTTCAACATTTTTCTCTGAAAATTCTGACTTTTCATCGTATTACGATTTTATTCTCATAAAATGACAAATTTAATCTGGTCAAATTGCTATGTTTCATGTAAAATTATGATTTTTTTTTTACATTTCCGTATTTTTTGTCATATTTTTTTTCTTTTTTCTCACAGAAGTAAAATTTTTGTCCAATAAAATTCAGTAAATTCCTACTTTTCCTTGTATTACGATTTTATTCTCATAAAATGACAAACTTAATCTGGTCAAATTGCGATCGTTTCTGGTCAAATTCAGATAATTTTTCAAACTGCAAGTTACATCTTTTTTTGCATCTTTGTTCTGCTGACACTGCAATATTTTCTTGTGAAATTATTACTTTTTAAAATCTGGAATCCAAACTTTTTCTTGTATAATTTCAACATTTTTTTCTGAAAATTCTGACCTTTCCTCGTATTACGATTTTATTCTCATAAAATGACAAATTTCATCCGGTCAAATTCAGATTTTTTTCATAAAAATTCCGTATTTTATCATAAACATTTTTTTTAAATCTTGCAGAAATAGTTTATCTCAGCCTTCATATGACCCTTCTGTTCCACTGAATTTCTCTTCTGTTTTCCATCCTTTTCTTTTTTAAATGACACAGTTAGTCATATGAAGCCCTCTGGTTATCTCTAATCTTCCATACATTTCTAAAATATTAGAGAAGGTTGTCTACAGTCAATTGTTGCCCTTCTTAGAGGATAATGGTATCACTGAGTTGTTCCAGTCCGGTTTTAAAGCCCTCCACAGCACAGAGCCAGCGCTTCTAAAAGTTTTTAACGATATCCTCCTGTCAACTGATTCTGGTAAATATGTTGTCCTGGTGCTTTTAGATCTGTCTGCTGCTTTCGACACCGTCGACCACGCCACCTTAATCACTCGTCTTGAGAACTGTGTGGGCATTAAGGGCGCCGCCCTCAACTGGTTCCGGTCATACTTAACCGACAGGAGTTTTTGTGTAAAAATAGACAGTTTTATGTCTTCCACAGCTCCTTTACCACATGGGGTTCCCCAGGGCTCAATTCTTGCCCCAATCTTATTTGCGCTTTACCTTCTCCCCCTTGGTTCTATTTTTAGGAAGTACGATATTGCATTTCATTTTTATGCCGATGATTGCCAGATTTATTTTCCCATGGCACAAAATAACACGGTTCAACGTCTTATTGACTGCCTGCACGACATCAAAGCCTGGCTTTCAGCTAACTTCCTGAGCCTAAATGAAGACAAAACAGAAGTTATGTTGTTCGGCCCAAGTCGCTCCCCCTCCCTCAACGTTGACCTCGGCACTCTGACCCCATATCTCAGCGACTGTGTCACAAACCTGGGGGTAAAGTTCGACTCAGATTTTAAATTCGAAAAACAAATCAGCAGCGTCGTACAAAAAAGCTCTTATCAATTACGCCAAATAGCGAAAGTGAAACCGCTTCTATCAGGACATGATCTGGAGAAATTAATCCACGCCTTTATCTCGACTCGTTTAGACTACTGCAATGCCCTGTATGTAGGCATTAGCCAGGCCTCCCTCGCCCGCCTGCAGCTCGTGCAGAACTCTGCTGCTCGTCTGCTAACACAGACCCGCAGACGTGAGCACATCACCCCTATATTAGCGTCCCTTCACTGGCTCCCTGTGCGTTACAGAATCAATTTTAAACTCCTTTTATTTGTTTTTAAATGTCTAAACAACCTCGCGCCAACATATGTCTCTCCGACCTCCTTCAGCCTTACTGCCCCACCCGATCCCTAAGATCAGCCGATCAGCTGCTACTGACGGTCCCGGTCAAAAGGCTGAAGCTTAGAGGTGACAGAGCTTTCGCCGCTGCTGCTCCCAAGCTCTGGAACGACCTACCTCTGAGTGTTAGACAAGCCTCCTCTCTTCCTGTTTTTAAATCTCTCTTAAAAACATACTTTTATTCCATGGCTTTTAACACTGAGTGATATCCATCCTGCAATGGCGCCCCATAATACACCTGCTGTGAACCTGTTTTTATGTTTTTATATTTTATTTATTTATTTTTTATGGTGTTCTGTTTGTGTTGTGTTGTGTTTGCTCGGTTCTCGTATTATTTTTAACCTGCCCATTGTACAGCACTTTGGCTACCCCTGTGGTAAATTTTAAATGTGCTTTATAAATAAAGTAGATTTCATTTGATTTGATTTGAAATAAAACTTTTGTCTCGTAAAAATGCAAATGCCATCCAGCCATCCATTTTCTACCGCTTGTCCCTTTTGGGGTCGCGGGGGGTGCTGGAGCCTATCTCAGCTGCATGATGTATTCTGTTAAAACTGCAAGTAATTTCTCACATAGTTGCGGTTTTCTTTTAAGATTAAGTTTTTAATAATTCTTGTAAATGTTGAACTTTTTTCTCATATTCTGACTTTGTTCTGCTGACATTGCAATATTTTCTTGTCAAATTATGACTTTTTAAAATCTAAAATTAAAACTTTGTTTCTTGTATAATTTCAACATTTTTCTCAGAAAACTCTGACTTTTCGTCATATTACGATTTTATTCTCATAAAATGACAAAAGTCCCAAAAAATCTGGAATTTATTACAATTTTACAAGATTATATTAGTCAAAATGTTTATTTGCAGAAGTAAAGAAGTAAATGTTAATATTTTTGTCATATTAAGGCTTTACGATGGTTTCTTTTTTTTTTTTAAACGTTTAACTTTTTACTTTGTCCTTGAAACACTGCAATATTTTAATGTAAAATTATTACTTTTTTCTTTCCTAAAATTCTTCAATAAAAAGGAAATATGGAAAAAGTTTTATTTTGGTGAAGTGCGAGGATGCAGACAATGTCATCAGTCAAAGTCAGAGACCGCAATGCGTTTGTTTACCAATTGGAATATTTTCTACCAAGTAATCTGATTACTCCCGCCAGTAATCGAGTTCGTCCTCCTCCCCCCTCGCAGCTGCAGGCCGCCATCGAGGCCGAGTTTGAGGAGAAGTTCCAGCGTTTGCCGGGCGAGATCGAAGACTTCCTGCGGGACGGGAGGTCGGAGGCCAGAAGTGGGAGCAAGTCTCGGCCGTCGACCCCGACCGACGCCTTGTCCGAGGATGACTGAGGAAGGAAGTGCTGCGACAGGAAGTTACACAGGAAGTAGACACAGCAACAGGAAGTTACACAGGAAGTAGACATCGCAACAGGAAGTTACACGGGAAGTAGACACTGCAACAGGAAGTTGCACAGAAAGTAGAAACTGCGACAGGAAGTAAACACTGAAACAGCAAGTTACACAGAAAGTAAACACTGAACCAGGAAGTTACACAGGAAGTAAACACTGAAACAGGAAGTAAACACTGCAACGGGAAGTTACACAGGAAGTAAACACTGAAACAGGAAGTAAACACTGCAACGGGAAGTTACGCAGGAAGTAAACACTGAAACAGAAATTTACGCAGGAAGTAAACACTGAAACGGGAAGTTACACAGGAAGTAGTGACTGCAACAGGAAGTAGACGCTGCTACTGATGAGTTGAGACTGTTATCGATGAAGAACGGAACATGTTAGGTTTTTATCAAGCATGCACTCTGACGTACCGCAACATTTATTACGTTCATCCGCTCGTTTGACTTCTAATCTAACCATTCTCATGTAGCATGCTAGCCAACGTTAGCTGCTGATATTAGCCCGTTTTTGTTGTCTTATTACTAGAACTTTCTTGCATATTGAACTTTTCAGCCTTCCTACTTCCAAACAATATTTCATTTTCTCTGCACTAAAAGCCTACAAAATGGAACTTTGACATGGAGGGTCAAATGGGACAAAATTAAATAAATAAATCAGTCTTTAAACGATTAAATGTGTTATTAATGAACTATTAGTGAAATTAATTACATTAATGTGTCATTAATTTATTTAGTGTAAAAGTACATTTCATTATTTCAACAACTAATATTGAATTTATTCAAATTATTTCATATTTAATTTATTTAATATCAATTAGTTAAATACTTTTTTAAATTTAATTATCTTTTTCCTGATTTCATTGTTTTACAGGTTAATTATTTATTTCATGATTTAATGGTGTATTTAATTATTTGATAAAGGTGTGTGTCAGTGGGCGGGTCCTAATGCCTGATTGGTTACCCTGCACTTCCACTTGTGACCAGAGGAGGAGTGCTGGTCGATAACTTGGTGGGGAAGTGCGGAAATAACTCCCGACAACTGTAATAAATGTTTAACCCAGTTAAATGTTATCGTCTAAATCTAAATGTTGAATTTTAAATATAAATGTTTACTTAATATAAACGTTCAACATTAATCTCAACATTAAATCTAAATGTAGTATCTAAATCAAAAGGTACAATTTTAAATCCAGTTCCAGAATAAATAATTAGCTACATTTTATCATCTAAATCTAAATGTCATATTTAAATCTAAATGTTACATTTCAAATCTAAATGTTCACTTAATATAAATGTTCAGCACTACATCTAATCGAAATGTAACATTTTAAAACAGGTTAAATGATCAATAATTAAATGATTGAATAAAAATAATTATTGAAGAATACATTCATGAAGCGCTGACATAAATGCTCATGAAATGATTAAATAAAATTAATGAAATAATAAAATCAATAATTAATAATAGTATTAAATGTACTTTTCAATTAATTACATTTTGGACACATTTATGCATTTAATTCCAAGTATGATTAACTAACGACACATTTAAGTAATTATCAGAAAATGTTATATCTAAATCGAAATGTACAATTTTAAATCCAGTTAAAGGATCAATAACTACATGATTACATCCAAAAAATGTAAATAAAGAATACATTTATGACATACATTTTCATTAAATAATTTAATATTTATAATTAATGAAATAATTAAATCAATGATAAATGAAATAAATAATTAAATGTACTTTTCCATTAAATACATTTTGGAAACATTTATGCATTTAAGTACAATTATGACTAATTACCGACACATTGAAGTCTTTATTGAAAGCTGTATTTAATTTTGTCCCATGAGAGGATCCATACTTGGAGCACGGTTGCTATGGAGAACTCAGTGTTGCCTCTTCGTTAACGATCATTTCATCAAGAGAGTTCCATGTTGGAAATCACTGCCCACAGTTTAAAGAGGTCCTATCCTACATGGACAAGAGGAGAAGAATGCAGATTTCACCTTCTTTAAACTGGACGCATTTACTGAGATAAACGTGGCTTTTTAACGACTTCCCTAATGCATGGAGTGACTTTAACGATGCACTTTTATGTGGTTTTCTTTACTTTCCAACAAGGTTTTTCAAAATAATGGTTCTTTCGACTGTTAGCCTCACGATTAAACGTGGTTTTGACTTCCAAAAAACTGCTGTCGGGACTTCCAAACAAACGACGGGAGTCGTCTCACTGGTAGCAGCCGGAAGGGTCTCTCTCTCTGCATGGTGTGTTTGCGCAAAGCAGTTATTCCACTTTTTTGTAAGGAAAAGAGCTCTTTGTATGTCGTGACCTGAGCTGCGTTCAGCAAGCAAGTTTTGCAGGGAACTTTTTCAATCCAGCTGACGTGTTTTGAAGCTGTCGTGACCTGTGGGGACATATTCACCGCTCACGTCCAGGTAACGTCATTGAAAAGACCATTTGTCCACTGCACTGAGCATGCTTTTGTTCTGTGGAAGACCACTCAGAGCACTATTAAAATGTTTGGATTGGGAAAAAAAGGGTTTCCGTTTTCCTTCGATTTCATATTGTGAAATTACAATTTTTAATTATTGACATTTTTTTTGTAAATGTCAGTCAATCAATACTATTTATATAGCCCTTAATCACAAATGTCTCAAAGGGCCTCACCAACTCACGATATCAACTGATCTCAATATTGAATCTAAATCTAAATGCCATCCATCCATCCATTTTCTACCGCTTGTCCCTTTTTTGGGGGTCGCGGGGGTGCTGTAGCCTATCTCGTCTGCATTCGGGCGGAAGGCGGGGTACACCCTGGACAAGTCGCCACCTCATCGCAGGGCCAACACAGATAGACAGACAACATTCACACTCAAATTCACACACTAGGGACCATTTAGTGTTGCCAATCAACCTATCCCCAGGTGCACGTCTTTGGAGGTGGGAGGAAGCCGGAGTACCCGGAGGGAACCCACGCAGTCACGGGGAGAACATGCAAACTCCACACAGAAAGATCCCGAACCCGGGATTGAACTCAGGACTACTCAGGACCTTCATATTGTGAGGCACATGCACTAACCCCTGTTCCACCGTGCTGCCCTATATATATATATACCGTATATATATATATATATATGTATATACACATATGTATATATATATATATATACACATATATATATACACACATATATATATATACATATATACTGTATATATATATATACATATACACATATATATACACATACGGTATATATATATACAAACATATATATATACACATATATATATATATGGACGGTATAGCTCGGTTGGTAGAGCGGCCGTGCTAGCAACTTGAGGGTTGCAGGTTCGATCCCCGCTTCCGCCATCCTAGTCACTGCCGTTGTGTCCTTGGGCAAGACACTTTACCCACCTGCTCCCAGTGCCACCCACACTGGTTTAAATGTAACTTAGATATTGGGTTTCACAATGTAAAGCGCTTTGAGTCACTTGAGAAAAAGCGCTATATAAATGTAATTCACTTCACTTCACTTCACTATATATATATATATATATATATATATATACACACATATATACACATATACACTACCGTTCAAAAGTTTGGGGTCACCCAAACAATTTTGTGGAATAGCCTTCATTTCTAAGAACAAGAATAGACTGTCGAGTTTCAGATGAAAGTTCTCTTTTTCTGGCCATTTTGAGCGTTTAGTTGACCCCACAAATGTGATGCTCCAGAAACTCAATCTGCTCAAAGGAAGGTCAGTTTTGTAGCTTCTGTAACGAGCTAAACTGTTTTCAGATGTGTGAACATGATTGCACAAGGGTTTTCTAATCATCAATTAGCCTTCTGAGCCAATGAGCAAACACATTGTACCATTAGAACACTGGAGTGATAGTTGCTGGAAATGGGCCTCTATACACCTATGTAGATATTGCACCAAAAACCAGACATTTGCTGCTAAAATAGTCATTTACCACATTAGCAATGTATAGAGTGTATTTCTTTAAAGTTAAGACTAGTTTAAAGTTATCTTCATTGAAAAGTACAGTGCTTTTCCTTCAAAAATAAGGACATTTCAATGTGACCCCAAACTTTTGAACGGTAGTGTATATATATATATATATATATATATATATATATATATATATATATATATATATATATATATATATATATATATATATATATATATATACACACACACATAGGGCTGCAACTAACGAGTAATTTGATAATCGATTAATCTGTCGTTTATTACTTTGATTAATCGATTAATAATCGGATAAAAGAGACAAATTACATTTCTATACTTTCCAGTATTTTATTGAAAAAAAATAGCATACTGGCACCATAATTATTTAGATTATTGTTTCTCAGCTGTTTGTACATGTTGCAGTTTATAAATAAAGGTTTATAAAAAAAATATATAAAAAAATTGCCTCTGCGCATGCGCATAGTATAGATCCAATGAATCGATGACTAAATTTATCGCCAACTATTTTTCTAATCGATTTTAATCGATTAGTTGTTGCAGCCCTAATATATATATATATATATATATATATATATATATATATATATATATATATATATATATATATATATATATATATATATATATATATATATATATATACTAGGGCTGCAACTAACGATTAATTTGATAATCGATTAATCTGTTGATTATTACTTCGATTAATCGATTAATAATCGGATAAAAGGGACAAACTACATTTCTATTTCCAGTATTTTATTGGAAAAAAACAGCATACTGGCACCATACTTATTTTGATAATTGTTTTTCAGCTGTTTGTACATGTTGCAGTTTATAAATAAAGGTTTATTAAAAAAAACAATTTCTTTTAAAAATAAAACACTTATTTGCCTCTGCGCATGCGCATAGCATAGATCCAACAAATCGATGACTAAATTAATCGCCAACTATTTTTATAATCGATTTTAATCTATTTAATCGATTAGTTGTTGCAGCCCTAATATATATATATATATATATATATATATATATATATATATATATATATATATATATATATATATATATATATATATATACTCACACACACATACAGTCGTGGTCAAAAGTTTACATACACTTGTAAAGAACATAATGTCATGGCTGTCTTGAGTTTCCAATCATTTCTACAACTCTTATTTTTTTGTGATAGAGTGATTGGAGCACAAACATTCCTTTACCACTTTTGACGTGTGTTTGGGGTCGTTGTCCTGTTGGAACACCCAACTGCGTCCAAGACCCAACCTCCAGTCTGATGAATTTAGCTTGTCCTGAAGAATTTGGAGGTAATCCTCCTCCAAACATATTGCTGGGTATTGTGGCCAAACAGCTCAATTTAGTTTCATCTGACATCACATGGAGAAAGATAAGACCTTCTGGAGGAAAGTTCTGTGGTCAGAAGAAACAAAAATGGAGCTGTTTGGCCACAATACCCAGCAATATGTTTGGAGGAGAAAAGGTGAGGCCTTTAATCCCAGGAACACCAAGCCTACCGTCAAGCATGGTGGTGGTAGTATTATGCTCTGGGCCTGTTTTGCTGCCAATGGAACTGGTGCTTTACACAGAGTAAATGGGACAATGAAAAAGGAGGATTACCTCCAAATTCTTCAGGACAAGCTACAATCATCAGTTGGGTGTTCCAACAGGACAATGACCCCAAACACACGTCAAAAGTGGTAAAGAAATGGCTAAATCAGGCTAGAATTAAGGTTTTAGAATGGCCTTCCCAAAGGGTGGACAATGCTGAAGAAACAAGTCCATGTCAGAAAACCAACACATTTAGCTGAACTGCACCAATTTTGTCAAGAGGAGTGGTCAAAAATTCAAGCAGAAGCTTGTGGATGGCTACCAAAAGT
>NC_084739.1:74095357-74115357 GCF_033978785.1 Entelurus aequoreus
AGTCATGTTTTCTAACGACCGTAAGTCTTGAACTGTACTAAGTATTTCAATGGTTGGAATCTGCACTTTTGGATGATATACTAGTTACTTTGGTCATCTAATTAGTTACTATGGTCATCTAATTAGTTACTATGGTCATCTACATCACAGCAGCTCAGACGAGGCACCAAGCAGTGTGGGCGGGAAGCGTTTCCACAGACACGGAAGGAGATTTTCACAACAAAGTTCTAAAAGCTTAGTGATATGTGAGATATATCAGATTGTAAGTGGGAGTATTTTGTACCCTTTGCGTTCATATTTCACTGTTTGTTGCATTTTTGTTGCGTTTCACTTGATTGTAAAATGTGTCAATCGAAAGGGGGTGTGACATTCATATTTTGTCAATATTCAGTGTTTTATCGTTCATAGAAAAATGTAAAATTCCATTACGTTTTTTAAGGGCGGTCTGTTATGATGTTTTAAGCATTCAATCAGACATTATTGTGAGGTTTTGTATTAGTGTTCCTAAAAATAGATATACTGGCTCCCAGACACATTTTTTTCTCTAAATGTGGCCCCCGAGTCAGAATAATTGCCCGGGCCTGGGTTAGAGTGTCCGCCCTGAGATCGGTAGGTCGTGAGTCATACCAAAGACTATAAAAATGGCACCCATTACCTCCCTGCTTGGCACTCAGCATCAAGGGTTGGAATTGGGGGTTAAATCACCAAAAAATGATTCCCGGGCGCGGCCACTGCTGCTGCTCACTGCTCCCCTCACCTCCCAGGGGGTGATCAAGGGTGATGGGTCAATAATTTCGCCACACCTGGTGTGTGTGTGACAATCATTGGTACTTTAACTTAACTTAACGAGTATTGTAGTTGCTGTTGTATTTGTGTTTACTCCGCCACTAACTTTGTGTCCAGCAGGTGGCGAGCGTGAGTCGTCGCCCTCATAGACGACGACGAAGAAGTGCGCTAGCTTGGTGTCAGCATCAGCACCGTTGCACTCGCTAGCCTCCCGCATCCTCCCGCCATCCACTGCGGAACTTCGACGCGCGGCCTTCTTCCTCCCGTCAACAGCAGCAACCTTCCCGCCGTCATGGACAACACGGGCAAAGAGAAGGAGGCCATGCAGCTGATGGCCGAAGCCGACAAGAAGGTCAAAGCCTCGGGATCGTTCCTCGGCGGAATGTTCGGGTAATGATCATGCGTGTGTGTGTGTTGTTGGGGGGGAGGGGGGGATGTTTTATCACGACGATGCAACAATTAACGATCTTTGATCATCGGACACGTCATCACGTGATCAACATCTGGCGGTGACATTGCGTCTTTGGCGTGGTTCTCGCCAGCAAATATATTAGACGTAGCCCACGGCCCTTCTCTGCCTCCTTGCGGGACATGGGTGCATGCCAGGCCGGCCTGGAGACGCAGAGGGGCGGGGAGAGCCTCACTGGCATCGCGCTAAAATGACATCTCCTGCAGGGGCGTACCTAGCACCAGATTCTGGGGGCCCCCATACTTTATTATGTTTACATGCACTGAAAAGTCATCTTTGCCTGGGTTTGGTGGGAAGCAGCTTTTTGTGAAAAACTCATATGGATTTTAGACTTTTTTTTAAATATGGGATGAACTTATTTAGAACCAGGGCTGAGTGACATGGCAAAAAAAAACCAACATCGGTTCCTTTTTTTCATGTCATCCGATCCTGATATCACAATCAGAGTTGGTTAGGGATGATGTTTGATAAGAAATGATCGCGTTCGAGCCCATTATCGAATCCTCTTATCAAACCGATTCCTTATCGATTCTCCAATCAAATCCAGATAGGTTGTTGTATATGGAAAAAAACAAACAATATTTGGTTTAACAAAAGCTCACTTTTATTATATAAGAAAAAAATAAAATCTAATAAATAAATAAATATTGACTGTTACCCCCCTAAAAAAAATAAAAATAAAAAAAAATTGACTGTTGTTACCCAAAGTATATTAAGTGGGATTTTTCCGAAAAACAAATATATACAGTAACACAAAAGCAACCTGTCTCTGTGATCACTATAGGTGTATAAATAATAATATAGTGTTAAATATAATCAGTCCCTTGGGCACAAAACTGAAAATAAAACTCACTGTAAAAAAAAAATTCTGTAAAAAAACGGTCATTTACTGGCAGCTACGGCTGCCAAACAAAAACCATAGAATTAAAGTAAAGCATTGTAAACCAAATAATGATCAAAAACATTTACAGAAATTTTCATGAAACGTTTTGCGGAAAAATATCGTAATTTTACAGATTTTTACTAAATTATTGAGATCAACCGCCTTTAATAAAGTGACGATGCAAACAGTTCTGCAGAAAAATACCTTTATTCTACAGAGTTTTTCCAAATTATTATGATCAAACACCTTTAATGAAGTGACAATGCTGGCAGTTCCACAGAAAAATACCATTATTTTACAGATTTTTTCTGAATTGTTACGATCAACCACCTTTAATAAAGTGACAATGCAAACAGTTCTGCAGAAAAATACCTTTATTCTACACTAGATTGTTAGTATGGACATGGACTTTTATATAACAAGCTACATATTTAATGAAAGATAATTACTGTAATTTTACATGAATTTGAAAGTAATTTAAGACTACAGAAAATGCTATGTATAATTAATTTGGTATTTTTCTGTAAAAAAAATAGAAATATACATAGTTTGTCATTACTGGCATATTACTTAAAATAACAGGCGGATTGTTTATTTACAGATAATGTCTTCAATTCTACAGCTTTATTAACTATTTAAAAAAAATAGAAAAATTACAGTAGAAATTTAGAGTAAATTAACCATAAAAATAGGATTTTTTTTTTTTTTACAGTGCAGCTCTCCAAAAAGTGCACTTCTGCTGCTATTGGAACATACTAACTACAGCTATTGGAACATACTAACTACAGCTATTGGAACATACTAACTACAGTTATTGGAACATACTAACTACAGTTATTGGAACATACTAACTACAGCTATTGGAACATACTAACTACAGCTATTGGAACATACTAACTACAGTTATTGGAACATACTAACTACAGTTATTGGAACATACTAACTACAGCTATTGGAACATACTAACTACAGTTATTGGAACATACTAACTACAGTTATTGGAACATACTAACTACAGCTATTGGAACATACTAACTACAGCTATTGGAACATACTAACTACAGCTATTGGAACATACTAACTACAGTTATTGGAACATACTAACTACAGTTATTGGAACATACTAACTACAGCTATTGGAACATACTAACTACAGCTATTGGAACATACTAACTACAGCTATTGGATTATACTAACTACAGCTATTGGATTATACTAAGTACAGCTATTGGAACATACTAAGTACAGCTATTGGAACATACTAACTACAGCTATTGGAACATACTAAGTACAGCTATTGGAACATACTAACTACAGCTATTGGAACATACTAACTACAGCTATTGGAACATACTAACTACAGCTATTGGATTATACTAACTACAGCTATTGGAACATACTAACTACAGCTATTGGAACATACTAAGTACAGCTATTGGAACATACTAACTACAGCTATTGGAACATACTAACTACAGCTATTGGAACATACTAACTACAGCTATTGGATTATACTAACTACAGCTATTGGAACATACTAACTACAGCTATTGTAACATACTAACTACAGCTATTGGATTATACTAACTACAGCTATTGGAACATACTAACTACAGCTATTGGATTATACTAACTACAGCTATTGGAACATACTAACTACAGCTATTGGAACATACTAACTACAGCTATTGGATTATACTAACTACAGCTATTGGAACATACTAACTACAGCTATTGGAACATACTAACTACAGCTATTGGATTATACTAACTACAGCTATTGGAACATACTAACTACAGCTATTGGATTATACTAACTACAGCTATTGGAACATACTAACTACAGCTATTGGAACATACTAAGTACAGCTATTGGAACATACTAACTACAGCTATTGGAACATACTAAGTACAGCTATTGGAACATACTAACTACAGCTATTGGAACATACTAACTACAGCTATTGGAACATACTAAGTACAGCTATTGGAACATACTAAGTACAGCTATTGGAACATACTAACTACACACACTATGACACTAAGAACGCAACAGTCATCAATCAACAATTCTTCTTCAAAAAAATTAGCATGTCTGCTTTTTCTGGATCAAGTCTGACCCTCTCTTCACTTTCAGGGCCGTATGTAGCACCAAATTCTGGGCCCCCGTTCCACCCTAAACGCAACACACTTTATTATGTTTACATGCACTGAAAAGTCATCATTGCGTGGGTTTGGTGGGAAGCAGCTTTTTGCGAAAAACTAATGTGGATTTTAGACTTTTTTTAAAGATGAGATGAACATATTTAGTTCGGGCATCTGGTCAGGATGCCACCCGAACGCCTCCCTAGGGAGGTGTTTAGGGCACGTCCGACCGGTAGGAGGCCACGGGGAAGACAGTGTCTCCCGGCTGGCCTGGGAAGGCCTCGGCATCTCCCGAGAGGAGCTGGACAAAGTGGCTTACGTGCAGCGATTTCTCCAGATTCTCCTTATCTTTTGATGATATTACAGACCGTAGATGGTGAAATCCCTAAATTCCTTGCAATAGCTGGTTGAGAAATGTTGTTCTTAAACAATTTGCTCACTCATTTGTTGACAAAGTGGTGACCCTCGCCCCGTCCTTGTTTGTGAACGACTGAGCATTTCATGGAAGCTGCTTTTATACCCAATCATGGCACCCACCTGTTCCAAATTAGCCTGTTCACCTGTGGGATGTTCCAAATAAGTGTTTGACGAGCATTCCTCAACGTTCTCAGTCTTTTTTGCCACTTGTGCCATCTTTTTTGAAACATGTTGCAGGCATCGAATTCCGAATGAGCGGATATTTGCAAAAAAATAACAAAGTTTTCCAGTTGGAACGTTAAATTTCTTGTCTTTGCAGTCTATTCAATTGAATATAAGTTGAAAAGGATTTGCAAATCATTGTATTCTGTTTTTATTTACCATTTACACAACGTGACAACTTGGAGTTTTGTATTAGCTTGATAAGGCTGTGTCTAGCACAAATAAAGGACTTATAGACTTTCCTCGGACTGGGTCGCTCCTAAGTCACCTTCGTGAATTCAGAGATTCAGGGCGTAAATGAAAAATGTGATTGTAAATACGTGTAATTGATCTTTTTGACGTTGGAATTAGTGTGGAAAAAACATCTAAATCTGTCAGTCGGTAAGTTTGGAAACCTGGGGAAAGTCTTACGGACCAAACTGTAGATATCTAAAAAAGTGTTGATTAAGGAATGAAAATGTATCACAAAGTTGCTGGAAAGAGGCAAAAGTGTCAATGTATAAATCTTCAATGTTGTTCATCCCCAGACTTGACCACCATAAAAAAGACAGCGTCAACAAGAGAGGGAGGGAAAGTATGATTAGCAGTGATGGGTGCAAGACCACAAATAGTCTCTGACCCATAATAAGTTTTGAACTGAAATACTGAATGAGGGTTTTGCGGGTTACATCTGTTTTCTTCTGCCGCAGCCTACTTTTGGACGTGAGCGAATGACGTCTGTTTGAACTTCAAAATAAGAGCGCGACTGTCAGCGGCCGTCCAATGAGTGTTTTTGTACGTGTTGCAGTGGCAACCACAAGGTGGAGGACGCCTGCGAGATGTACGCCAGGGCAGCCAACATGTTCAAGATGGCCAAGAACTGGAAAGGTTAGAACACACACACACACATTTTTGTATTGGTTACCTTCTTGAGACCTCTGAAAAAAGCCTACCTCTTTAGGACCACCCTTTCTAGATGTATAAAGATTTTTATTTACCGTATTTTTCGGAGTATAAGTCGCTCCGGAGTATAAGTCGCACCGGCTGAAAATGCATAATAAAGAAGGGAAAAAACTAGAGATGTCCGATAATATCGGCCTGCCGATATTATCGGCCGATATATGCGTTAAAATGTAATATCGGAAATTATCGGTATCGTTTTTTTTATTATCGGTATCGTTTTTTTTGTTTGTTTTTTTTTCTTTTCTTTTTTTTGTATTAAATCAACATAAAAAACACAAGATACACTTACAATTAGTGCACCAACCCAAAAAACCTCCCTCCCTCATTTACACTCATTCACACAAAAGGGTTGTTTCTTTCTGTTATTCATATTCTGGTTCCTACATTATATATCAATATATATCAATACAGTCTGCAAGGGATACAGTCCGTAAGCACACATGATTGTGCGTGCTGCTGGTCCACTAATAGTACAAAACTTTAACAGTTAATTTTACTAATTTTCATTCATTACTAGTTTCTATGTAACTGTTTTTATATTGTTGTACTTTCTTTTTTATTCAAGAATTTTTTTTAAATTTATTTATCTTATTTTACTAATTTTTTTAAAAAAGTACCTTATGTTCACCATACCTGGTTGTCCAAATTAGGCATAATAATGTGTTAATTCCACGACTGCATATATCGGTTGATATCGGTATCGGTTGATATCGGTATTGGTAATTAAAGAGTTGGACAATATCGGAATATCGGATATCGGCAAAAAGCCATTATCGGACATCCCTAGAAAAAACATATAAGTCGCACTGGAGTATAAGTCGCATTTTTTAGGGAAATTTATTTGATAAAATCCAACACCAAGAATTTTCCAACACGGGTCACCAATAAATGGTGAAACGACGGCATGGTGAATTGTCTTTTATTTTAAAAACTACACAACGCAGACTTAGACTCACTACACTTGCAGCAATGCAGTCCTGAGCAGCACTTTGTGTGCGGCAAAACTAATCAACATCATGTTCACATACTCGTTATTGTGTGTGTGTGTGTGTGTGTGTGTGTGTGTGTGTGTGTGTGTGTGTGTGTGTGTGTGTGTGTGTGTGTGTGTGTGTGTAGCTGCCGGGAACGCGTTCTGCCAGGCGGCCCGGCTCCACATGCAGCTTCAGAACAAACTGGACTCTGCCACCAGCTTCGTGGATGCAGGCAACGCTTACAAGAAGGCCGACCCACAAGGTGACATCATCCTTCTTCACTATTTGCACTTACATTTGTTTTTGTTTTTTATGCAAACACTCTTGTGTGTGTGTGTGTGTGTGTGTGTGTGTGTGTGTGTGTGTGTGTGTGTGTGTGTGTGTGTGTGTGTGTGTGTGTGTGTGTGTGTGTGTGTGTGTGTGTCTCCGCACAGAGGCCATCAATTGTCTAAATCAGGCCATCGACATCTACACCGACATGGTAAGCCCCGCCCCCTGCAGGCGTACCTGTATCATGACTATTTTCATTGTGATTTAGGGCTATATAAATAAACATTGATTGATTGATTGATTGATTGATATATACAGTACTTGTTGATATTGTACATAGTTGTTAGTAAGGGTCTACCAATCCGATATTTATATCGGTTTGATATCCGCAAAATAAACATGTTTGCATGTAAAATGTCAGATACAGGCAGTCCTGTAGTGTGTTTACTTGTGTGATATCATGTGCGATGAAGCAGGCCTGCACTGTGTTTACTTGTGTGTGATGTGATATGTGCGATACAAGCAGCCCGCAGCGTGTTTAGATGTGTGTGATATAATGTGCGATGCAGCGTTTTTAGATGTGTGTGATATCATGTGCGATACAAACAGTCCAGCAGCGTGTTTACTTGTGTGTGATGTGATATGTGCGATACAAGCAGCCCGCAGCGTGTTTAGATGTGTGTGATATAATGTGCGATGCAGGGTTTTTAGATGTGTGTGATATCATGTGCGATACAAACAGTCCAGCAGCGTGTTTACTTGTGTGTAATATCATGTGCGATACAAGCAGTCCTGCAGCGTGTTTACTTGTGTGTGATGTCATGTGCGATACAAGCAGTCCCGCAGTGTGTTTACTTGTGTGTCATATCATGTGCGATACACATACTTGCCAACCTTGAGACCTCCGATACCGGGAGGTGGGGGGTGGGGGTGGGGGGCATGGTCGGGGGTGGGGGGGGGGCATGGTTGGGGGCGTGGTTAAGATGGGAAAATATTTAAGCTAGTATTCACCAACACAAGTATTTCATATATATATATATATATATATATATATATATATATATATATATATATATATATATATATATATATATATATATATATATATATATATATATGTATGTATGCATGAAATACATGACTTTCAGTGAATTCTAGCTATATATATATATATATATATTTATTTTATTATACATATAAATAAAAGAAATACTTGAATTTCAGTGTTCTGGAGGCTATCCAGTAGATGGCAGTATTGCCCTGTTTAAGAGTGTCACAACATTGCTGTTTACGGCAGACGAACTGCTTTACGGTAGACTAAACGTGACTGCTGTTGTTGTGTGTTGTTACCGCGCTGGGAGGACGTTAATGAAACTGCCTAACAATAAACCTGCATAAGAAACCAAGAACTCGCCCTCGATCATGCTACAGTTATGACGTCATTGGGCAGGCAAGCTGTTTATATTGTGGGAAAGCGGACGTGAGAACAGGTCCGCATTGAGCTGGAGGGGGCGTGGCCTCCAGTACCGGCTGAATACCGGGAGTTTGTCGGGAGGAAAATTTCTGCCGGGAGGTTATCGGGAGAGGCGCTGAATACCGGGAGTCTCCCGGTAAAAACGGGAGGGTTGGCAAGTATGGCGTTACAAGCAGTCCCGCAGCATGTTTACTTGTGTGTGATATCATGGGCAATACAAGCAGTCCCGCTTCGTGTTTACTTGTGTGTGATGTGATATGTGCGATACAAGCAGCCCGCAGCGTGTTTAGATGTGTGTGATATAATGTGCGATGCAGCGTTTTTAGATGTGTGTGATATTATGTGCGATGCAGCGTTTTTAGATGTGTGTGATATCATGTGCAATGCAGCGTTTTTAGATGTGTGTGATATCATGTGCAATGCAGCGTTTTTAGATGTGTGTGATATCATGTGCGATACAAACAGTCCAGCAGCGTGTTTACGTGTGTGTAATATCATGTGCGACACAAGCAGTCCTGCAGTGTGTTTACTTGTGTGTGATATCATGTGCGATACAAGCAGTCTCGCAGCATGTTTACTTGTGTATGATATCATGGGCAATACAAGCAGTCCCGCTTTGTGTTTACTTGTGTGTGATGTGATATGTGCGATACAAGCAGCCCGCAGCGTGTTTAGATGTGTGTGATGTAATGTGCGATGCAGCGTTTTTAGATGTGTGTGATATCATGTGCGATACAAACAGTCCAGCAGCGTGTTTACGTGTGTGTAATATCATGTGCGATTCAAGCAGTCCTGCAGCGTGTTTACTTGTGTGTGATATCATGTGCGATACAAGCAGTCCCGCAGTGTGTTTACTTGTGTGTGATATCATGTGCGATACAAGCAGTCCCGCAGCATGTTTACTTGTGTGTGATATCATGGGCAATACAAGCAGTCCCGCTTCGTGTTTACTTGTGTTAAGTTAAGTTAAAGTACCCATGATTGTCACGAAATTATCCTCTGCATTTGACCCGTGTGATGTCATGTGCGATACAAGCAGTCCAGCAGTGTGTTTACTTGTGTGTGATATCATGTGCGATACAAGCAGTCCTGCAACATGTTTACTTGTGTGTGATATCATGTGCGATACAAGCAGTCCAGCAGAGTGTTTACTTGTGTGTGATATAATGTGCAATACAAGCAGTCCCGCTTCGTGTTTACTTGTGTGTGATGTGATATGTGCGATACAAGCAGCCCGCAGCGTGTTTAGATGTGTGTGATATAATGTGCGATACAAACAGTCCAGCAGCGTGTTTACGTGTATGTAATATCATGTGCGATACAAGCAGTACTGCAGCGTGTTTACTTGTGTGTGATATCATGTGCGATACAAGCAGTCCTGTAGTATGTTTACTTGTGTGTGTGATATCATGTACGATAAAGCAGGCCTGCACCGTGTTTACTTGTGTGTGATATTATGTGCGATATAAGCAGTCCTGTAGTGTGTGTACTTGTGTGTGTACAGAACGCGACCTTTCAGACACGTCCGTATCCTCTCCCCCTTCTGCTCCCGGCCGCTTACTGTTAAAGACAACAGATGATTAGATGAACACGTACCACCTGTGAAATCTAATCACCTGCCAGCTGTGTCTCGCCGTCAGCACTGCCACGCCCCCGTCTGATGGTGCTCCGTCCTCAGCACCATGGACAGAGACGGTGACCTTTGCTCCTGCAGACAGCGCTGACAACATCTCCCTCCACATAAATAAACTAAAGGTTTTTTAAGTAAACTGTCAATAAAATGAAAGCGCAAACAAAAATAGGGCTTCACCACTTCAGAAACTTCTTTCTGACTTTAGCTCTCGACTTCTTCCTTTGTTTGATATTCTCATGACTGCCCCAAGTGGTGGAACAGTGTATTACAACTGAGTACCACTCCGGCCTATAAGGACCACATCTGAGAAACACATGTTTTTTTTAATCACATTGTAAACCAGGACTCACTGAAACCACCATGATACTGGAAAAAAATCAGATATCAACGTATTTTTTGTGTTTTTTTCCGACTCAACAAAAAAAAAAACTTCCTGGTAGACTGCTCAGCGTAGACAATAAATATTAACGATGAACTAAAAATATAAACAAGTATTTAAAATAACTCAAATAAATAACAGTGC
The DNA here is from genome assembly GCF_033978785.1 of Entelurus aequoreus. Classification (NCBI taxonomy): domain Eukaryota; kingdom Metazoa; phylum Chordata; class Actinopteri; order Syngnathiformes; family Syngnathidae; genus Entelurus; species Entelurus aequoreus. The sequence continues at coordinate 74,106,093 of NC_084739.1, forward strand.
AGTGGTGATTAGAGCTAAAGCAAAGAGACGATGACGTGAGCATGAGTTAGTGACAGATTAGTTCCAGAGTTGTTTTAGAGTTCCTCAGATTGATAGCCTGGGGGAAGAAACGTTTTTTTAGGACGGGTTTACAGAGAAGAAGAAGAAAGCGAGCGAGAGAGAAGAAGAAACTTCCAGACTTTTCTATGTCTTGGAAGGTAAAGACAGGAGCAAAGTGGCCTGGAAGATGAAAACAATCTGGTTGTCAACAGGAGTGTTTTATGTTAAACATTGGTGAGAGGCAGTAATACAGCATCAACCACAGAAAAAAATCCTTGGACTAAAATTGTTGGACAAGAATTCACTAAAATAATATTTTTTCTCCTGAAGTGTCGATAAAATAACTCAACAGGGATCAATGTTCTTCTTCTTGTCCCCTCTCCTGGTGTGTTAGGGTCGCTTCACCATCGCAGCCAAGCACCACATCACCATAGCGGAGGTTTACGAGTCGGAGCTGGTGGACATCGAGAAGGTAAAAGCAGCAGAACACTCCAGCGTCTCGCCGACCTCAGTATTTGACGTCTCCCTCTGGCGCCCTCTAGGCCATCGCCCACTACGAGCAGGCGGCCGACTACTACAAAGGGGAGGAATCCAACAGGTAGACTCCGGCGCGGCGCGCAGGACACGAGCCGGCGGGTTTGAACCCTCTGTGTGTGCGTGCGTTTCAGCTCGGCCAACAAGTGTCTCCTGAAGGTGGGCCACTACAGCGCCCAGCTGGAACAGTACCAGAAAGCCATCGAGATCTACGAGCAGGTCCGTACTCGCCTGCAAACACTAAATAGGACTCCAATGTTTCAAAAAAAGGGTGAAGTGGAAGAGATTCACAAGAATACATTGCAGGTTGCCATGGGGACCATGGACAATCCTCTGCTGAAGTACAACGCCAAGGAGTACTTCTTCAAGGCGTCGCTGTGTCACTTTATTGTGGATGAGCTCAACGCCAAGGTCAGGAAATGTCCACGCCTCCATTTTCTTTTATTATTATTAATATTATTATCATTATTATTATTATTATTACTATCATTACTATTATCATTATTATTATCATCATTATTATTATTACTATCATTATTGTTATTATCATTATTATTATTATTTTCATTATTATTATCATTATCCATCCTTCCATTTTCTACCGCTTGTTTTTTATTATCATTATTATTATTGTTATTATTTTTATTATTATTATTATCATAATTATTATCATTCATATTATTATTATGATTATTATTATTATTGGTGTTGTTGTTATTATCATTATTATTATTATCATTATTATTATTAGTATTATTATCATTAGTATTATTATTATTATCATTATCCACCCATCCATTTTCTACCGCTGGTCCTTTATTATCATTATTATTATTGTTCTTATCATCATTATTATTATTATTATTATTATTATTATTATTGTTATTATTATCATTATTATTATTATTATCATCATTAATATTATTATTATTATTATTATTATTGTTGTTGTTGTTGTTATTATTATTATTGGTATTATTATCATTATTATTATTATTATCATCATTAATATTGTTATTATGATTATTATTATTATTATTGTTGTTGTTATTATTATCATTATTCTTATTCTTATTCTTATCATTATTATTATTATTATTATTGTATTATTATCATTATTATTGTTATCATCATTAATATTATTATTATCATCATTAATATTATGATTATTATTTTTATTGTTGTTGTTATTATCATCATTATTCGTATCATTATTATTATTATTATTGGTATTATTATCATCATTAATATTATTATTATCATTATTATCATTATTATTATTATTATCATTAATATTATTATTATCATTATTATTATTATTATTGTTAATATTATCATTATTATTATTGTTATTATTATTATTATAATCATTAGTATTAATATTATTATCATTATCCATCCATCCATTTTCTACCGCTTGTCCTTTAGTATCATTATTATTATTGTTATTATCATTATTATTATTATCATTATCATTATTATTATTATTATTGGTATATTATTATCATTATTATTATTATTATTATTATTGGTATATTATTATCATTATTATTATTATTATCATCATTAATATTATTATTATCATTATTATTATTACTGTTGTTGTTAATATTATCATTATTATTATTGTTATTATCATTATTAGTATTATCATTAGTATTAATATTATTATCATTATCCATCCATCCATTTTCTACCGCTTGTCCTTTAGTATCATTATTATTATTGTTATTATCATTATTATTATTATTATTATCATTATTATTATTATTATTGGTATATTATTATCATTATTATTATCATTATTATTATTATTATTGGTATATTATTATCATTATTATTATTATTGGTGTATAAGTGTCATTATTATTATTTATATTGTAGTTATTGTTAGTATTATTATCATTATTATTGTTATTATTATCATTATTATTATAATCTTTATTATTATCATTATTATCATTATCCATCCATCCATCCATTTTCTACCGCTTGTCCTTTTTTTATTATTATTATTATTTTTTTTTTTTAAAATATTTTTATTATCATTATTGTTATTATTGTCATTATTCTTATTATTCACTATTATTATTCTGCGCTACGCTGGCGCACTTTTCACCTGACTCGCCTGTAGAGGGCGCTCATCCCACACACATCCTGATTAGCACCATATAAGTGTTTTATAGCGGTTTAATATCGATAATTGATTATATTTTTATGAGAAATATATGAAATGTCAACATTAGTATTTGAAATGTAACCTTCCTCTGATTACAATCCTTCAGCTATCAAGGCAGCAAGGAAATGTCAACACAAGCATGGAAAACATTCAAACAATGTCAACAAAAGAGTAAAATCACATTAAACGTTTAACAATAAGATCTTAAAATAGGGAATATGTAAGAAATGCTTCATAAAGTGTAAGAAAATAGTGAAAATGTAAAAGTAGAGAATACTGAGAAGAACTAGTTTCTGCAGGTTTAGTGGCAGGAAGTTACCGCTGTGCTCTAAAGGGTGAGCGGGCTAAGGTGGTGTGGTATTAGCGGTCTTGCCTTGCATCATTTACAGACCACATTGGTCTGACTAAGGTCCCTTTGGAAAAAAATCCCAAAAATCTCCTGGTGACTTTTCATCTTTTATCCACAATTTCTTCATCTGGACTTTCTCTTCTCACTCCATGCAAATGATAGTTGATACTGTCACCTGATTGGCTGTTAGCATGTCCCGCCCACTGATCAGTGATCACGTCCTCCGTTGCTAGGTATATATACTCTTTGATTTATTTTTTAATTGATTAAGAATTGTTACAGGTAAGAATTGCAATTAATTTGAAAAAAAGAACTATTTTACATATCTTAACTACATTGGGAAGCATAATTGTTGTACCTTTATATTTTTAATTTTAGGGAGCGAGTCCCTTTGGGACAGAGGACCCTATTGGATTTCTAGCGTTTTATTATTATACCGCCGCCTCTTTGAGCTGTCATTTGACCCCCTTAACATGCTTCAAAACTCACCAAATTGGACACACACATCAGGACTGGCGAAAATTGCGATTTAATAAAAAAAAAAAAAACCCAAAACTCACAATTGCGCTCTAGCGCCCCCTAGGAAGAAAACACAGACAAAACTGCCTCTAACTCCCAGTAGGAATGTCGTAGAGACATGAAACAAAAACCTCTATGTAGGTTTCACTTAGACCTATATTTCATACACTGACAACCCCCAGCAAAAATCAACAGGAAGTTTGCAATTCCCCCTTCAAAACAAAAGTTGAGTAAAAACAGTCACCTTTTTTCAGACATTATCTCCTCTGAGCGCGTTTGTCGTGTCGGCTTCAAATTAGTACAGGAGAGAGATTGAACCCTTCTAAATAAAAGTTGATGAAAGAGTTTTAATTACTGCTCCGGTTTGGATTTTATGAGCCCTCAAAGAACCGCTGCGGAGGTCCCGTCCATCGCTGCTTGCAGCTTTAAAGGCCTACTGAAATGAATTTTTTTTATTTAAACGGGGATAGCAGATCTATTCTATGTGTCATACTTGATCATTTCGCGATATTGCCATATTTTTGCTGAAAGGATTTAGTATAGAACAACGACGATAAAGATTGCAACTTTTGGTATCTGATAAAAAAAAGGCTTGCACCTACCGGAAGTAGCGTGACGTAGTCAGTTGAACATATACGCAAAGTTCCCTATTGTTTACAATGATGGCCGCATGAAGTGAGAGAGATTCGGACCGAGAAAGCGACAATTTCCCCATTAATTTGAGCGAGGATGAAAGATTTGTGGATGAGTAAAGTGCAAGTGAAGGACTAGTGGGGAGTTGAAGCTATTCAGATAGGGAAGATGCTGTGAGAGCCGGGGGTGACCTGATATTCAGCTGGGAATGACTACAACAGTAAATAAACACAAGACATATATATACTCTATTAGCCACAACACAACCAGGCTTATATTTAATATGCCACAAATTAATCCTGCATAAAAACACCTGCGTGTTTGTTATGCTAGCTCCTAGCTCCTCTGCTAGCTCCTAGCTCCATAGAACACGCCAATACAATTCAAACACCTGATCAACACACACAATCACTCAGCCCAAAAGACCGTTTACCTAACCCAAGGTTCATAAAGCTTATATATTTTTAAAAAGTTACGTACGTGACGCGCACATACGGTCAAGTTATCGAATGTTTAGCAGCCAAGGCTGCATACTCACGGTACCTGATATTCAGCTGGGAATGACTACAACAGTAAATAAACACAAGACATATATATACTCTATTAGCCACAACACAACCAGGCTTATATTTAATATGCCACAAATTAATCCTGCATAATAACACCTGCGTGTTTGTTATGCTAGCTCCTAGCTCCTCTGCTAGCTCCTAGCTCCATAGAACACGCCAATACAATTCAAACACCCGATCAACACACACAATCACTCAGCCCAAAAGACCGTTCACCTAACCCAAGGTTCATAAAGCTTATATATTTTTAAAAAGTTACGTACGTGACGCGCACTTACGGTACGGTACGTGTTATGCTAGCTCCTAGCTCCTCTGCTAGCTCCTAGCTCCATAGAACACGCCAATACAATTCAAACACATGATCAACACACACAATCACTCAGCCCAAAAGACCGTTCACCTAACCCAAGGTTCATAAAGCTTATATATTTTAAAAAAGTTACGTACATACGCAAAAAAAAGCCAAAGCTGCATACTCACAGTAGCACGTCTGCGTCTTTGTCATCCAAATCAAAGTAATCCTGGTAAGAGTCTGTGTTGTCCCAGTTCTCTACAGGCGTCTGTGTATCCAAATCAAAAGTCCTCCTGGTTAGAGTCTCTGTTATCCGAGTTCTTCCATCTTGACTGCATCTTTCGGGAATGTAAACAAAGAAGCGCCGGCTGTGTACTGTTGTGGCTGACTACGTTCGAAAAATACGTCCATTTCGCACCGACAACTTTCTTCTTTGCTTGCTTGGCTTCCTTCTCCATAATGCAATGAACATGATTGAAACAGATTCACGAACACAGATGTCCAGAATACTGTGGAATTATGAAATGAAAACAGAGCTTTTTCGTACCGGCTTCAATGTGGAAGGCATACCCGTGTTCGTCGGGCTACGTCACGCGCATACGTCATCCTCAGAGGCGTTTCGAACCGGAAGTTTAGCGGCAAATTTAAAATGTCACTTTATAAGTTAACCCGGCCGTATTGGCATGTGTTATAATGTTAAGATTTCATCATTGATATATAAACTATCAGACTGCGTGGTCGGTAGTAGTGGGTTTCAGTAGGCCTTTAAATTATATTTTATATTTTTGTGCCCCCCTACTGAATGCGTGTGTTTCCCTTGAAGTTGGCCATCGAGAAGTACGAGGAGATGTTTCCCGCCTTCTCAGACTCAAGAGAGCTGAAACTCTTAAAGGTAAAAAAAAAAAAAGGTTTTATGCGCATGGCTAAAAAAAAAACCCCCGCGAGATCAGATCCCGATGTTGACTCTCGGAGATTGAACCCTGGCGTCGCCGCTTGTTCCTGGCACAGAAACTCCTGGAGGCCCACGAGGAGCAGAACAGCGAGGCGTTCACCGAGGCCGTCAAGGACTTCGACTCGGTGTCCCGCCTGGACCAGTGGCTCACCACCATGCTGCTCCGCATCAAGAAGACCATCCAGGGGGACGCCGGCGACCTCAAGTAGAGCGGGTGGTGGGGCGGTGGGGGTTACAAGACGGAGGTTGAACTTGTAACATATCAGTCTGCATGTGACCTAGACCGCCCCCTTGTGTTCCACTGTTGTAACAACACGTACGAATGTGTGTGTGTGTGTGATTATGAGGAATAATATATATTTATTGTCCACACTGAAAATATTTATTGTTTATTCTGCTGCTCGGTGTTACGCTTGCTCCCCCCCCCTCCCCCCCCTTTCAACCTCGCTATCCTCTTTTGGTTCCGCCCGGAGTGAGCGCGTGCAGCTCGTCTCCGAGCGCCGTCGTCTGTGCATGCGCGTGCTGGCGTTGTTGTGTTGTCGTCGTGCTGAAGCTGTAGTCTGTGTCATATGTGTGCAATCTGTAAAAGACCCACCTTGAAATAATAAACATGTCTTTGTTCCCCCCACTGTGCTTCCATCCGCACATCCATACTCTAATGACTATACCGCCCATCGCTATGCTCTAATATCAACGCTCAAATCCCAAAAATATCTATACTTTACTTGAGGGGTGTCCAAACCTTTTCCACCAAGGGCCTCATACTAAAAAAAAGTCAATATCAATATGTGGGGGCCATATTGAAATTTTTTATTGACAAAAAAATACTAGAAAAAACTTTGTTTTTGATGGCTAAGTATATATATATTTTGTTTTGTTTTAATTCCAATGTACAAATATATTCATGTTCAGTTACACATTTACCAGTTTATTTTTATTTTATAATTCATAAGTTAGAATTGTTTTATTGTTAATTAACTAACTAAACTACGTTTATATTTGAAGTGTATTTTTATTTTTATTTTGAGAGCTTCTAATATTTTAGTGAGAATAGAATATAGCTTTATTGTCATTGTACATTGTACAACGAAATTGTAAGCAAAACTAATTTATTGCAAATTCATAATAACGCATATTAACATAAGAACATAGATAAATAGATTAAAGTACATAAAAATACCAAGCACACAGCTCACATGCAAAGTCTTTATTGTCTTGTGTTCAGGGGTGTCCAAACCTTTTCCACCAAGGGCCGCATACTAAAAAATATGTGGGGGCAATATTGATATTTTTGATTGCCAAAAATGCTTTAAAAACTTTCTTATTTTATAATTCATAAGTTAGAATTATTTATTATTATTTATTATTATTATTATTATTTATAAGGGACGGCGTGGCGAAGTTGGTAGAGTGGCTGTGCCAGCAATCGGAGTGTTGCTGGTTACTGGGGTTCAATCCCCACCTTCTACCTTCCTAGTCACGTCCGTTGTGTCCTTGGGCAAGACACTTCACCCTTTGCCTCTGATGGCCGCTGGTTAGCGCCTTGCATGGCAGCTCCCGCCATCAGTGTGTGAATGTGTGTGTGAATGGGTAAATGTGGAAATAGTGTCAAAGCACTTTGAGTACCTTGAAGGTAGAAAAGCGCTATACAAGTATAGCCCATTTATCATTTATCGTTTATTATTGATGACTAAGTATATATATATATTTTTTTTAATGTACAAAAATATTAATGTTCAGTTACACATTTAACAATTTTTTATTTTTTTTAATTAATTCATTAGTTAGAATTATTTTATTTTTAATTAACTAACTAAACTTTGTTTGTATTTTAATTATATTTTTTTATTTTGAGATATTCTAATATTTTACTTCAGGGGTGTCCAAACCTTTTCCACCAAGGGCCTCATCCTAAAAAAAGTAAATATCAATATGTGGGGGCCATATTGATATTTTATATTAACAAAAAAATGCTTGAAAAAAACTTTGTCTTATTGATGACTAAGTACATCATATATATATATATATATATATATATATATATATATATATATATATATATATATATATATATATATATATATATATATATATATATATTTTTTTTTTTTTTTTTTTTTCTCCCCCCAATGTACATTCATGTTCAGTTACACAATTTTTTTTTATTCTATTAATCAATAAGTTTGAATTATTTAATTTTTAATTAACTAACTAAACTTTTTTTTAAATATTTTAAGTATATTTGTTTTTATTTTGAGAGCTTCTAATATTTTAGATCAGAGGTGTCTAAACTGCTCCTACCAAAAGTCAAGTATTGGGGGGGGGGGGGGGGGCGCACATTTAAGTAGAAGCCCTTTTTTTTTTCTTTTTTTTTTTAATGCTATAAACAAAACTTTGCCTTATAGGTGAATAAGTATACTATTATTTATTGTTAATTTAAAAATGTCAGCCTTTTCTCATTACATCCTGAATTTTGCTTTTTTTCTTACATTTTTACTGTTGTTTTTTCCCATGTAAGAATAAAATAATAATAATATGATTGTATAACTGCAAAACTTGGTGTGTCAAAAAATTCTGCCTGTACGAAATATTATTGTTAAGTTACACATGTAACAGTGTTTATTATGGTTGTTTTAGTTAATTAATTTAGAACTTTGTATTATTATTATTATTTTATTTTTTATTAAATAACTGAACTTTGTTTATATTTGAAGTATATTTTATTTTTATTTTGAGAGCTTCTAATATTTTATTTCAGGGGTGTCTTTTTCCACCAAAAGTCAAGTATGGAAGGAGGCGCTCATTGTAATACTTTTAATTGAAAAAAATGCTTTGCCTTATAGTTGACTATATAAATTGTTTTTATTAGTTTGAAAAAATCAGCTTTTTCTCATTACATTCCAAATTTTTTCTCTTTTTTTTTTTTACATTTTTATCATTGTTTTTATATATATATATATATATATATATATATATATATATATATATATATATATATATATATATATATATATATATATATATATATACAAAATCAGTGGTATCGCACATTACTACTGAAAACTCAAAGCATGCGGGGGCCATTTTGACATTAATCATTTTCAAAACCAATATATAGATTTTTTTTTTTTAAATAATAGGTCATATTATTTTTTAGTATTATTACTATTCAACACTTATCTCTAGATCAATTTCAGGT
>NC_084739.1:74117857-74150357 GCF_033978785.1 Entelurus aequoreus
TTAAACATAAGATCATTATCTTCCAAAACGCTATTAGTTAATGAAGTCATTAGAGACAACAAACTTGACGTCGTTGGTCTCGCCGAGACCTGGCTCAAACCAGACGATTTTTTCGCGCTAAATGAGGCATCTCCTCCTAACTATACCAATACACATGTTGCCCGACCTCTTAAAAGGGGAGGGGGTGTCGCACTAATATACAATGAAAACTATAATCTTACACCTAATCTAAATAATAAATATAACTCGTTTGAGGTGCTCACTTTGAGGTTTGTCACACCGCTGCCTCTCCACCTGGCTGTTATCTACCGCCTCCCTGGGCCCTATTCGGACTTCATCAGTGAATTCTCAGAGTTTGTTGCTGATCTAGTGACGCATGCCGACAATATAATCATAATGGGGGACTTTAATATCCATATGAATACCGCATCAGACCCTCCATGCGTGGCGCTCCAGACTATAATTGATAGCTGTGGTCTTACACAAATAATAAATGAACCCACGCATGGCAACGGTAATACGATAGATCTAGTGCTTGTCAGGGGTGTCACCACCTCTAAAGTTACGATACTCCCGTACACTAAAGTAATGTCTGATCATTACCTTATAAAATTCGAAGTTCTGACTCATTGTCAACAAACTAATAATAATAATAATAACTACTATAGCAGCCGCAACATTAATGCTGCCACAACAACGACTCTTACTGACCTGCTGCCTTCGGTAATGGCACCATTCCCAAATTATGTGGGCTCTATTGATAACCTCACTAACAACTTTAATGACGCCCTGCGCGACACCATTGATATTGTAGCACCACTAAAGCTAAAAAGGACCCCTAAAAGGCGTACCCCATGGTTTACAGAAGAAACTAAAGCCCAGAAATTATCATGTAGAAAGCTGGAACGCAAATGGCGTGCGACTAAACTTGAGGTTTTCCATCAAGCATGGTGTGATAGTTTAATAACTTATAAACGCATGCTTACCTCAGCTAAAGCTAAATATTACTCAAATCTCATCCACCTCAACAAAAATGATCCTAAATTTCTGTTTAGTACAGTAGCATCGCTAACCCAACAAGGGACTCCTCCCAGTAGCTCCACCCACTCAGCAGATGACTTTATGAATTTCTTTAATAAGAAAATTGAAGTCATTAGAAAAGAGATTAAAGACAATGCATCTCAGCTACAACTGGGTTCTATTAACACAAATACGACTGTATATACGACGGATACCGCCCTCCAAAATAGTTTCTCTCTCTTTGATGAAATAACATTGGAGGAATTGTCAAAATGTGTAAATGGGACAAAACAAACAACATGTCTACTTGACCCAATTCCTGGGAAACTTATCAAGGAGCTTTTTGTATTATTAGGTCCATCAGTGTTAAATATTATAAACTTATCACTTTCCTCTGGTACTGTTCCCCTAGCATTAAAAAAAGCGGTTATTCATCCTCTACTCAAAAGACCTAACCTCGATCCTGATCTCCTGGTAAACTACCGGCCGGTGTCCCACCTTCCGTTTATCTCGAAAATCCTCGAAAAAATTGTAGCACAGCAGCTAAATGAACACTTAGCGTCTAACAATCTCTGTGAACCTTTTCAATCCGGTTTCAGGGCAAATCACTCTACGGAGACAGCCCTCGCAAAAATGACTAATGATCTATTGCTAACGATGGATTCTGATGCGTCATCTATGTTGCTGCTTCTTGATCTTAGCGCCGCTTTCGATACTGTTGATCATAATATTTTATTAGAGCGTATCAAAACGCGTATTGGGATGACAGACTTAGCCTTGTCTTGGTTTAACTCTTATCTTACTGACAGGATGCAGTGTGTCTCCCATAACAATGTGACCTCGGACTATGTTAAGGTAACGTGCGGAGTTCCCCAGGGTTCGGTTCTTGGCCCTGCACTCTTTAGTATTTAAATGCTGCCGCTAGGTGACATCATACGCAAATACGGTGTTAGCTTTCACTGTTATGCTGATGACACTCAACTCTACATGCCCCTAAAGCTGACCAACACGCCGGATTGTAGTCAGCTGGAGGCGTGTCTTAATGAAATTAAACAATGGATGTCCGCTAACTTTTTGCAACTCAAGTTTATTATTCTTCGGTCAATCGTCAACAAAATAAACAAACAGTTGTACATTCTTAAATTGAAAATGAAAATGTTGCAGACCGAAAGGGTTTAGGCTGAAGTTGAACACTTATTGCGCCTAACCCTATAAACAATGTCAAGTACAAAATAAACTTCCGAAAATTATTGAATGTCCATTGTACAACATATTATAAATACACATTATACATAACATAAACACAGTTCAATTATATACACAGTAAAGGCATGTGAAATATCCTTGTAGACATGTTAAACCTTTGTACCAATTTATATACTATGTACAAACAATTGTACTTCCATTATTATTTATAACCCACATTTAGTATTTGAATTAACATTGATCATAGTATTAACTACTGTGTTGATTCTAGAGTGATATATTTTTTCAAGACATTGGTCTTAAAGTGTTTTTTAAATGTGTGAATAGAACTGGAACATTTTAAGGAATAATCCAAGCTGTTCCACAGTTGAACCCCCCTGACAGAAACTCATCTACTTTTTAAGCTTGTTCTTATCTTAGCTTTCTGGAAGACAGCTGAACCTCTGAGGTCATAGGGATTCTCTCTGGGTTTAAACCTCTCCTGTAGACACCCAGGCAGCATGTGGTTATGAGCTTTGTACGTCACAATAGCAGTGTTGAGGTCAACAAGATCGTGCAGTTTTAATGTTTTTAATTTAATAAACAGAGCATTGGTATGGTCATGATAATCTGCATAATTTACAATTCTAATCGCTTTCTTTTGAAGTAAGAATATAGATTTAATGTTTGTTTTGTAATTGTTACCCCAGATTTCGACACAATAATTAAGATAAGGGAGTACAAAAGAATTATATAACATGATAAGAGCCTTTTGATTTACGGAGTTTTTTATTTTATGTAACATAGCAATATTTTTTGCCATCTTTGTCTTAAGTATATTTATGTGCAGTTTCCAATTTAATTTATCATCTATATGGATTCCCAAAAATTTTGTTGAATACACCCTTTCTATCTCCATATCATCAATTCTTATATGACACTGTTTGTTATTTTTCCTATTTCCAAAAATTATATATTTTGTTTTATTTAGGTTGATTGATAGTTTATTGGCATCAAACCATTGCTTTAGTATGTGGAGTTCACTCTCTACAGTCCCTAAGAGATGGCCAAGGTCTTGCCCAGAACAGTACAGACTTGTATCATCAGCAAAGAGAATACAGTTGAGTTTTTTAAAGATTTTACAGATATCATTAATGTACAATAAAAACAATTTTGGTCCCAATACAGAACCTTGGGGTACTCCATGTGTTATAATCTTTTTATCTGAATCTACATTATTCATATGCACGTACTGTTCTCTGCCACCAAGATAACTTTTCAACCAATCATGAGCAAGACCTCTAAAACCATACCTCTGCATTTTGTTTAAAAGCAATGTATGATCGATGGTGTCAAAGGCCTTGCTCAGGTCAATAAAAACGCCAACAACAAACTCCCTCTTATCAATTGCAGTGGTTACCTCCTCAACTAGTTCCATCACTGCCATGGAAGAGGACCTGTTTGGTCGAAAGCCGTATTGGTGTTCACTTAGCAAGTGTTGCTTGTCAATAAAACTGTCTAATCTTGACACAAATAATTTTTCAAGGATTTTTGAAAATTGTGAGAGTATAGAAATAGGCCTATAGTTGGTGAACTGATGCTTATCTCCACTTTTGAAGATGGGAATAACTTTTGCCGTTTTCATTTTCTTTGGGAAAACACCTTTTATAAAAGAAATATTACATACATAAGTGAAGGGAACAGCTATAAAATCAACAATTTCCCCGATCAGAGAAAAGTCCAAGTCACAACAGTCTGTTGACTTCTTGTTTTCTTGAGAATTTACAATTTCTATGATTTCACTTTCATGGACGGGGGAAATAAAAAACGATTCTAAGTTGCTTTGAATGGTATGTTCATTAAATTTGACACTGTTTTCGGGTTGTACAATTTCATTTGCTAAATTAGGTCCAACATTCACAAAGAAGGTGTTAAAACTTAACACTCAACACTCAACTCAACGCTAAGAAAACGGAAATGCTGATTATCGGTCCTGCTCAACACCGACATCTATTTAATAATACCACCTTAACATTTGACAACCAAACAATTAAACAAGGCGACTTTGTAAAGAATCTGGGTATTATCTTCGACCCAACTCTCTCGTTTGAGTCACACATTAAGAGTGTTACTAAAACGGCCTTTTTTCATCTCCGTAATATCGCTAAAATTCGTTCCATTTTGTCCACAAGCGATGCTGAGATCATTATCCATGCGTTCGTTACATCTCGTCTCGATTACTGTAACGTTTTGTTTTCGGGCCTCCCTATGTCTAGCATTAAAAGATTACAGATGGTACAAAATGCGGCTGCTAGACTTTTGACAAAAACAAGAAAGTTTGATCATATTACGCCTATACTGGCTCACCTGCACTGGCTTCCTGTGCACCTAAGATGCGACTTTAAGGTTTTACTACTTACGTATAAAATACTACACGGTCAAGCTCCTGCCTATCTTGCTGATTGTATTGTACCATATGTCCCGGCAAGAAATCTGCGTTCAAAGAACTCCGGCTTATTAGTGATTCCCAGAGCCCAAAAAAAGTCTGCGGGCTATAGAGCGTTTTCTATTCGGGCTCCAATACTATGGAATGCCCTCCCGGTAAAAGTTAGAGATGCTACCTCATTAGCCCACATATGCGGTCCTCTCCAAGGTTTCTCATAGTCATTCACATTGACGTCCCACTGGGGTGAGTTTTCCTTGCCCGTATGTGGGCTCTGTACCGAGGATGTCGTTGTGGCTTGTACAGCCCTTTGAGACACTTGTGATTTAGGGCTATATAAATAAACATTGATTGATTGATTGATTGATTGATCTCATGAATGTTTCCTAGTCTGGTTAATAGTGTATTTCCCCAAGTGTCCGGCGGGGGCGATGGCGCGCCTTTGAAGAGTCAACTCGTCCTGTTGAAGACGAAGAAGGAAATAACTCCAAACGCGTTCACGCTGTGTCTTTTTGCTTCTCCGTCTTCCATCGCCGTGTGATTTATTTCATCCCTTTTTCTTCATTTTTCCTGTTTTTTTGTTGTTGTGGATTGGTTTTGAAGAAAGGAACACCAAAAAGCCGCCAAGATGCCGCGAATCATGATAAAAGGAGGCGTTTGGCGCAACACGGAGGTACGTGTTTGCATGGCTAGCTCGGTTAGCTTCATGCTAACTGCTAGCCGTAAATACTTCTCCATGTTTATTCACAAGTTAGGTAAATAACTACATTATAAGATTTTTTTATTTCTTTATGCCGACCTTTTCGGCTTCAGGAATATAATGTATATTTTATTTATTTATTTATATTGCACACATTGGTAATTACAGAATGTTGGCATACGTCACAGCTAACAAAACAGAATACGCGCTTAAGTTTATTGCCAGTTATTGTTAAATATATTTTTATTTACGTTATTATATCAGACAGCTCTCTTAAAGACGATTCCAGCCACATAAATATATTTTGTTTAATGATTAAAACCGGCGAAAATGCACCAAATTGTCAAATCCACCGATCAATATGTCGTAACTTTCTTAATATTTATTACTCCATTACAACATTTTAATGTTGTGTTTTCAAGGTTTGAAGAAAAGCTTGAATTTTGGGTGAAGTGCTTGGAAATGTGCATCGTATTTCTCGGCAGTCTGACTCAATAGGCTAATTATACAATGGAAACAAAATAAAATGAGTTTCTTTAAGAATGAAAGCTACACGTTTGATAAGTTGGCTTTGCACCAGCCCTTACATTAGGTGGTTGTCATGCCCTTCTACACTCAGCCACAAAAGTAAAACAACAACTAAAAAACAAACAAACAAAACATATACAGTAGGGCTGTGAATCTTTGGGTGTCCCACGATTCGATTCAATATCGATTCTTGGGGTCACGATTCGATTTCAAAATCGATTTTTTTTTTTCAATTCAACACGATTCTCGATTCAAAAACGATTTTTTTCCCCATTCAAAACGATTCTCTATTCATTCAATACATAGGATTTCAGCAGGATCTACCCCAGTCTGCTGACATGCAAGCAGAGTAGTAGATTTTTGTTAAAAGCTTTTATAATTGTAAAGGACAATGTTTTATCAACTGATTGCAATAAGGTACATTTGTTTTAACTATTAAATTAACTAAAAATTGGATTGCATTGTTATGGTATTGCTGTGTATTGTTTTGTTGGATTGATTAATTAAAAAATATATATATTTTTTTTTTTTAAATGAGAATCGATTCTGAATCGCGCAACGTGAGAATCGCAATTCGAATTCGAAACGATTTTTTCCCACACCCCTAATATACACTGTGGTGGCCATGGATGACTAGGAGACGGGATGGCACTTCTACTTCCGGTTGAAAGCTCTAAACAGAAGTGAGCGAACTCCTCCAAAAAATGTCCCCACAGCACAAACAATCACACACCTTGTCAGTGTCTATACATGGTTTTTATGGAAACTCTTTGCAATATGGCCGGCAGCCAAGAAAAATTCACATATTACAAACCCCGTTTCCATATGAGTTGGGAAATTGT
This sequence comes from Entelurus aequoreus, assembly GCF_033978785.1. NCBI lineage: Eukaryota > Metazoa > Chordata > Actinopteri > Syngnathiformes > Syngnathidae > Entelurus > Entelurus aequoreus. The sequence continues at coordinate 74,124,576 of NC_084739.1, forward strand.
GTAAGATGTAAATATAAACGGAATACAGTGATTTGCAAATCTTTTTTCAACCCATATTCAGTTGAATATGCTACAAAGACAACATATTTGATGTTCAAACTGATAAAAAAAAATTTTTTTTGCAAATAATCATTAACTTTAGAATTTGATGCCAGCAACACGTGACAAAGAAGTTGGGAAAGGTGGCAATAAATACTGATAAAGTTGAGGAATGCTCATCAAACACTTATTTGGAACATCCCACAGGTGAACAGGCAAATTGGGAACAGGTGGGTGCCATGATTGGGTATAAAAGTAGATTCCATGAAATGCTCAGTCATTCACAAACAAGGATGGGGCGAGGGTCACCACTTTGTCAACAAATGCGTGAGCAAATTGTTGAACAGTTTAAGAAAAACCTTTCTCAACCAGCTATTGCAAGGAATTTAGGGATTTCACCATCTACGGTCTGTAACATCATCAAAGGGTTCAGAGAATCTGGAGAAATCACTGCACGTAAGCAGCTAAGCCCGTGACCTTCGATCCCTCAGGCTGTACTGCATCAACAGGATATCACCACATGGGCTCAGGAACAATTCAGAAACCCTCTGTCAGTAACTACAGTTGGTCGCTACATCTGTAAGTGCAAGTTAAAACTCTCCTATGCAAGGCGAAAACCGTTTATCAACAACACCCAGAAACGGCGTCGGCTTTGCTGGGCCTGAGCTCATCTAAGATGGACTTATACAAAGTGGAAAAGTGTTCTGTGGTCTGACGAGTCCACATTTTAAAAAAATTTTGGAAACTGTGGACGTCGTGTCCTCCGGACCAAAGAGGAAAAGAACCATCCGGATTGTTATAGGCGCAAAGTTGAAAAGCCAGCATCTGTGATGGTATGGGGGTGTATTAGTGCCCAAGACATGGGTAACTTACACATCTGGGAAGGCGCCATTAATGCTGAAAGGTACATACAGGTTTTGGAGCAACATATGTTGCCATCCAAGCAACGTTACCATGGACGCCCCTGCTTATTTCAGCAAGACAATGCCAAGCCACGTGTTACATCAACGTGGCCTCATAGTGAAAGAGTGCGGGTACTAGACTGGCCTGCCTGTAGTCCAGACCTGTCTACCATTGAAAATGTGTGGCGCATTATGAAGCCTAAAATAGCACAACGGAGACCCCCGGACTGTTGAACAACTAAAGCTGTACATCAAGCAAGAATGGGAAAGAATTCCACCTGAGAAGCTTTAAAAATGTGTCTCCTCAGTTCCCAAACGTTTACTGAGTGTTGTTAAAAGGAAAGGCCATGTAACACAGTGGTGAACATGCCCTTTCCCAACTACTTTGGCACGTGTTGCAGCCATGAAATTCTAAGTTACTTATTATTTGCACAAAAAAAAAAGTTTATATTCAATTGAATATGGGTTGAAAAGGATTTGCAAATCATTGTATTCCGTTTATATTTACATCTAACACAATTTCCCAACTCATATGGAAACGGGGTTTGTAGTTGCACTGTATTGTAAGTCACAGGTTTCAGAGCGTAGTAAAAAAGTGTAGTGCGGAATTTACGGTTTTAATTTGCATATTCCAGGATGAGATCCTCAAAGCAGCGGTGATGAAATATGGAAAAAACCAATGGTCCCGAATCGCCTCTTTGCTCCACCGCAAGTCAGCCAAACAGTGCAAGGCACGATGGTGAGTTTGTGCTCCCTCCTCTTCCTCACATCTTTGAAGTGTTCCCTAAAAAGCTGTCTCTCGTCTTGGCGTCTGCCCGCAGGTACGAGTGGCTGGACCCAAGCATCAAGAAGACGGAGTGGTCCAGAGAGGAGGAGGAGAAGCTGCTTCATCTGGCCAAGCTGATGCCCACTCAGTGGAGAACCATCGCACCCATCATTGGACGCACCGCCGCCCAGTGTCTGGAGCACTATGAATACCTGCTGTAGGTTCTTGGACCAGCACGCTGCCACACTTCCTACTTGAGCCGCTGTGTGAGCTCCTGGCTTTGGTTTTGTCTTGTAGCGACAAAGCGGCGCAACGAGACAACGAGGAGGAAGTGGGAGAGGACCCCAGGAAGTTAAAGCCAGGGGAGATCGACCCCAATCCTGAGACCAAACCTGCCAGGCCAGACCCCGTGGACATGGATGAAGGTAAGAAACAGGGAATTTTGCATTATGGATTGATAAGGCATAATATCGATGACTTCCCACTGGTGGTCTTGTGTGTGAAGCAGCAGCGTCACCATGATTCTGATGATGTTGGCTGCTAACAACAAGCTGCACGGTGAAAAACTATTTAAAGTGAGTGTAAGGAAGGGATAGTAGTTCGTTTAGAGTTGGGACAAGATGGACAGATTCCGGCCAGAGAATCCTTTAATCATCTTTATTGCTGAAAGGTAGATGTGAATGTGTGTGTTTGTATGTGTGGTCTAAACAGAGAAAATAGGAACAATTACAATCCAATTATATACTCATTAATATGCAGCAATATACATGCATGTGCACACATAATATAATATAAAGCTGTGCATAATAACAACATATGACTGCACTCAACTATTCATGAACTTCAACAAGTTTCTAAGCTTCAGAGCCATAAATGGCAATTGTGGTCTCTGTCGCCATCTAGAGGCCAATCTACGCCATCGCAGTTGCAATGACGTTAAATAAACTACGTGAATGGAAACGCCGTCAACGAGACTAATTATCTCTCAATTGACCCAAAACATCTGAACTTAGCATACGATGCACCAAACATGTGCGGAAGTAGCAAGGCACGACATTCAGTTCAAATGCTGTAACAGTATATGACAAAACTTTCATTTAGTCGTCAACGCACACAAGGCTGGCTGCCACCATTGATCGAAGCCGGCTATTCTGACAAAGACGTGCTTTAAAGGGGAAATTACGTCACAGATTGACCTATCAACTTAAAGGCACAGGAACATTACAGAACTGTTTAACGGCACACAATAGGCTTTCGTACATGAGGGACACTATTTACGTTTTGTGGTCCTTTATTTCCATTGGTCATAAAAAATACAGATAATTATCAATATCGACCGTTAGACTACTGCAACTCACTTCTTGTCAGGATCCCCAGCAAGAACATCCAGAAGCTGCAGTACTTACAAAATAGTGCTGCTAAGATCCTGATGAGAGTGCGGAAATACGACCACATCACACCAGTTATCCAATCCCTTCACTGGCTTCCTGTTCCACTCAGGATGGAATACAAAGTCTCCCTACTAACTCACCAGTGCCTCCATGGAAATGCCCCCCTCTACCTCAAAGAACTGCTCACCCCCAAATCCTCCACACGACACCTCCGCTCCGGACAGGCTAACCTCCGAGGACAAAGCTCCGAACAATGGGAGGCTGGGCTTTCTGCTCCGCCGCTCCCAGTCTGTGGAATGCTCTCCCTGACCACCTGAGGGCACCACAGACTGTGAATGCTTTTAAAAAAGGCTTAAAAACCCTTCTTTTTAAAAAAGCATTTTTTTAAGATGTATCTGTGCTAGTTCTAGCTATTAGGCTGTTCTAGTTTTTATTTTAATTTTATTTATTTTAATGCACTTTAGCACTTTGAGGTTGTTTGCTCAATGTTATGTGCTTTTACAAATAAAATCTATTAGTATTATTATTATTGTTATAAATGTTTTATTGTGATACAGTTTTCAGCCATATAGTCTAGCCCAGGTGTGTCAAAGTCAATGAATTATCTGTGGCCCCAGGGATGATATTTGATTAGTATTAGAAACGGCCCACAGGCCACAGCCGTCTGCTGCTGTTTTGCACGCACCAATACTCCATCAGTGTTGGCGCTAGCAATGTTCAAAATAGGGTGCCAGGGACCCCATCAAGTCATAAAAATGGGTTCTCATTCTCACAGTAAATTTTTGGGGTCCCACTTTTTTGTAACCGTTTTGATTTTTTTTTTTATAACTGTATCCATTATCCTGTTATATCTCACATTCTATAGTGTGTTTTGGAAAAATGTTGTCATAAATGTTACTTAATTTATTTAAAAAATAATAATACAAAAAACAAATTTTTATGCATATGTAATGTATTCAGTTATAAACATTCACTTTCTTTTTTCCTTCATGGATCTAAACTTTAACACTGCCGGTATTTTTTTCTATATTTATGTTGTAATATTTTCAGAATGTGTTTGTTCTATTTTGGGCCAAAGTAAGACAAAGAAAACAATCTGAGTTTGTATTTATTTTAATGCCATGATTTTAATAATCCGGCCCGCGTGTGCACAGATTTTCCTCCATGCGGCCCCTGAGCTAAAATGAGTTTGACACCCCTGGTCTAGCCCTATTGTGTACTATTGACTTTGTTTTTCATAAAACAATTGTTTGTAACTAGTTTAAAAATTGTTTTAATATTGTGACACTCTCAATATCATCATAAATGCATAGAAAATTGGACACGTGATTGATATCGGCCAATCTCATTCTTGGATGATTGCTATTGGAACTGGAAGCATAAAACCTGATCGTACATTCCTTATTGCAACTGTCCACAGTTGTTTAAGGTGAAGAGAAAATCCAAAATACAGTAGAATTTTGTAACAGATTCAAGACAAGTTTACCTTTTTAAAAGTAGATCGGCTCAAATGGTGATTGATTGATTTACAACCTTATAAAAATCTAAACAATTTGAGAAAATAGCCATGATATTCAGCCACAGTGAAGAACCTTTTTGTCAACTTGTGGTGATCTGGCAAGTCATTTTAGTGTTTATTTTGTCAGTAAATGAAGTGAATGTGTTCAGATGAGCTGGAGATGCTGTCAGAGGCGCGAGCTCGACTGGCCAACACGCAGGGCAAGAAGGCCAAGAGGAAGGCCAGAGAGAAACAGCTGGAAGAAGCCAGGTCACCTTCTTTTCATTCCTCCATTGTTCACCATTGAAGCACGGGTGTTTATTCCACTTCTACTTTTGTGTCGCAGGCGTTTGGCGGCGCTGCAGAAACGCAGAGAACTGAGAGCAGCCGGAATCCATCTTTCCAAGAAGAGGAAGAAGAAGAGAGGCGTGGATTACAACGCTGAAATACCCTTTGAAAAGAAACCTGCTCAAGTCAGTAATCATTCTTGGTATTGTTATTGTTATGGTCCTGCCATTGGCTGGTGACCAGTCCAGAGTGTTGCCCACTTCCTGCTTGAAGTCAGCTGGGATAGGTTCCATCTTACCTATGACCCTTAGCGCTGTAAAAAATGGGAGGTTTGTGTCTTTATTATCATTAATATTCTAGTTGATTTTCATTATTATTGATAATATTTTTAATACTATAATTCTTTTTTATTTTAGTCATTATTGGTAGCCTTATTGTTGTATTATAAATATTTGTATTATTTTTTTAAATTATACTGAGATAGGCTCCAGCAAGCATTTATTGGGCATTTGTTTTAATACTAATACCACCATTATCATTATTATTATCTGTACAACTATTTTTGTAATTATTAGTCATTATTCTAATTACATTATCTATGGTAGTTTATCATTATTACCATCAAAATTGTTCATCATTATTTGTAAAAAAATTATAATTATAATTGTATTTATTTATAAATATTTATTACATTAATATCAGGGTCGATGTTTTCGTCAGAGGTAACACCCTTCACTTTACCTGGCAATGGATCTGCTTAGCTCCGCTTTCGGGTCAGACTGACGAGGCCGCTGAGTCGTGACAATCGCTTTATTATTAGTTTTGTACGACACAACCAGACCCATTCATCACTCTATTGCGCAGTGCACGCGCTACCTCTCTCTCTCTTTACTCGCCCACTCACTCACTGACGTCACTCAGCCAACACGTAGACATTTTCGCAAACACGCTACGTTTTAGTATTTACTAAAAAGTTTATTTTTCTTTAAAGCACAGTCCAGGAGTGGCAACCATAAATCATGAATCATTTAATATAATGTCTATAAAGCTTTTTATTATATTCTAACCAAATCTTTAATTATGGCAGACTATATGTAATATGGAAAGTTGTAAATTGTTCTTTGAGTGCAACAAGAAAAGCCCAATGTGTTTAATGCATTTTAATTTCTATTTTAACTTTATAGAATTGTTCTTAAAGTGCAATAGGAAACATATATTTAAGGAATTGTAAGATTTTCTGTTAAAACAGTATAATAATAATTATATAAATAATCAACTAAATATTTTATCTAAAATATATTATAAATTATTTATATATACATATATTTATAATATTAAAATATAATTTTTGATCATGTAATTATTTTATCAATAAAATTAGTCTTTTATTATTTTGTAATCATTTTAAATGATTATTTTATCACTATTTTGAATTTTTCTGTATCTTTTCAGCAATTATTGTTTAATCTTTATTTTTATAATTATTCTTTTATCATTATTTTTATTTCTATAATTAATGTTTTATCATTATTTTAGAATTATTCTTTTATCACCATAATTATATTTTAGACTTTCTTAAATCATCCTTCTTATTTTATAGTTATTTAATCTTCAGTGTTTGACGATGGTCATTATTATACATTTTGTTGTGTTGTATTTCAGGGTTTCTATGACACCAGCATGGAACTTTATGATCCTCAAGGACCAAACTTCAAGCGCCTCAGACAGCAGCACTTGGATGGGGAGTTGCGCAAGTCAGTCACATGACACGCGGCACCGCAGAAAAACGCACGTTCCAACATGCGTTCTCTAACTGGTCGTGTTGTATTTTGGTTTTGTTTTTTACAGCGAGCGCGAGGACAGAGAGCGCAAGAAAGACAAGCAGAAGATCAAGAAGAAGAAAGAAAGCGACCTGCCCTCCGCCATCCTGCAGACCAGCGGCGTGGCCGAGTTCACGAAGAAGCGATCCAAACTGGTCCTTCCTGCGCCGCAGGTAACCAAGGATGTTTGACTACCTTTTCAACATACTGATCTAGTCCTATTTATCTAGTCTAGTGATCCAGTCTACTGATTTAGTCTGGTGATCCTGTCTACTGATTTAGTCTGGTGATCCAGTATACTGATTTAGTCTAGTGATCCAGTATACTGATTTAGTCTGGTGATCCTGTCTACTGATTTAGTCTGGTGATCCAGTATACTGATTTAGTCTAGTGATCCAGTATACTGATTTAGTCTGGTGATCCAGTCTACTGATTTAGTCTGGTGATCCAGTATACTGATTTAGTCTAGTGATCCAGTATACTGATTTAGTCTGGTGATCCAGTATACTGATTTAGTCTAGTGATCCAGTATACTGATTTAGTCTGGTGATCCTGTCTACTGATTTAGTCTGGTGATCCAGTATACTGATTTAGTCTAGTGATCCAGTATACTGATTTAGTCTGGTGATCCTGTCTACTGATTTAGTCTGGTGATCCAGTATACTGATCTACTGTAGTGATTGACTCTCGTGATCCAGTCTACTGATCTACTGTAGTGATTGACTCTAGTGATCCAGTCTATTGATCGAGTCTAGTGACCCAGTCTACTGATCCAGTCCAGTGTACCAGTCTAGTGATCTAGTTGACTGTGACTTAGTCTAGGGGTCCAGTCTACCAATATAGTAAAGGGATCTAGTCTAGTGATCCATTCTACCGACCTAGTCTAGTAATGTAGTCTACTGTGACTTAGTCTAGAAATCCAGTCTACTAACCTAGTCTAGTGTTTCAGCCTAGTGATCCAGTCTACCGATTCAGTCTGTGATCGAGTCTACTGATCCAGTCCAGTGTACCAGTCTAGTGATCTAGTTGACTGTGACTTAGTCTAGGTATCCAGTCTACCAATATAGGAGAGTGATCTAGTCTAGTGATCCAATCTACCGACCTAGTCTAGTAATCTAGTCTACTGTGACTTAGTCTAGAAATCCAGTCTACCAACCTAGTCTAGTGTTTCAGCTGAGTGATCCAGTCTACTGATTCAGTCTAGTGATCCAGTCTACTGATTCAGTCTAGTGATCCAGTCTACTGATTCAGTCTAGTGATCCAGTCTACTGATTCAGTCTAGTGATCCAGTCCAGTGTACCAGTCCAATGATCTAGTTGACTGTGACTTAGTCTAGGGATCCAGTCTACCAATATAGTATAGTGATCTAGTATAGTGATCCAATCTACCGACCTATTCTAGTAATCTAGTCTACTGTGACTTAGGCTAGAAATCCAGTCTACCAACCTAGTCTAGTGTTTCAGCTTAGTGATCCAGTCTACTGATTCAGTCTAGTGATCTAGTCTACAGATCCAGTCCAGTGTACCAGTCTAGTGATCTAGTTGACTGTGACTAGTCTAGGGATCCAGTCTACTGATCTAGTATAGTGATCCAGTCTACCGACCTAGTCTAGTAATCTAGTACAGTGACCTAGCTGCCTGATCGAGTCTATAAATCCAATTTTGTGATCTAATTTACTGACATAGTCTAGTAATCTAGTCTAATGACGGAGTATAGTGATCCAGTCTACTGATCCAGTCTACTGATCGAGTCTAATGATTTAGTCTAGCGATGTACTGAACCTAATGAACCAGTCTAACGATGGAGTCTAGTGATCCAGTTTACAGATCTATTCTCATAGTCTAGTCTAGTGATCTACTGATATAGTCTACTAATCTAGTTTAGTAAAGTGGTATAGTGATCTAGTCTAGTGATCTGATCATGACGACTGAACTGTCCTCGCAGATTAGCGATGCTGAGCTGGAGGAAGTGGTGAAAATGGGCGTGGCCAGTGAGGTGGCCCGCCAAGCCGCAGAGGAGAGCGAAGGCGCAAACTCCGCCTCCTCCACTCTGCTGTCGGAGTACAGCATCACCAACAACATGGCGACCGGCCTGCGCACACCTCGCACCCCTGCTGCCCAGGACAGGATACTGCAGGTAACACTCATGTTAGATACTATTAGAGAGCTAGGTATTATTGGAATGTTGGTAAGTCTCTTTTTACATTTTTAAAAATCATATCCCTTTTTCAACGATTCAACTTTTTACTGTCCAGCATCATTACAAATAAATCCTTCATACTTTTATGTACATACTTTTAAACACCTTTATTAAGCCTTTTTATTAGACTATTTAAAGGCCTACTGAAACCCACTACTACCGACCACGCAGTCTGATAGTTTATATATCAATGATGAAATCTTAACATTATAACACATGCCAATACGGCCGGGTTAACTTATAAAGTGACATTTTAAATTTGCCGCTAAACTTCCGGTTCGAAACGCCTCTGAGGATGACGTATGCGCGTGACGTAGACCGGCGAACACGGGTATGCCTTCCACATTGAAGCCAATACGAAAAAGCTCTGTTTTCATTTCATAATTCCACAGTATTCTGGACATCTGTGTTCGTGAATCTGTTGCAATCATGTTCATTGCATTATGGAGAAAGAAGCTGAGCAAGCAAAGAAGAAAGTTGTCGGTGCGAAATGGACGTATTTTTCGAACGAAGTCAGCAACAACAGTACACAGCCGGCGCTTCTTTGTTTACATTCCCGAAAGATGCAGTCAAGATGGAAGAACTCGGATAACAGAGACTCTAACCAGGAGGACTTTTGACTTCGATACACAGACGCCTGTAGAGAACTGGGACAACACAGACTCTTACCAGGATTACTTTGATTTGGATGACAAAGACGCAGACGTGCTACTGTGAGTATGCAGCTTTGGCTTCTAAACATTTGATCGCTTGACCGTATGTGCGCAACTTTTTTTTGCGTATGTACGTAACTTTTTAAAAATATATAAGCTTTATGAACCTTGGGTTAGGTGGACGGTCTTTTGGGCTGAGTGATTGTGTGTGTTGATCAGGTGTTTGAATTGTATTGGCGTGTTCTATGGAGCTAGGAGCTAGCATAGGAGCTAGGAGTTAGCATAACAAAGACGTAGGTGTTTTTATGCAGGATTAATTTGTGTCATATTAAATATAAGCCTGGTTGTGTTGTGGCTAATAGAGTAAATATATGTCTTGTGTTTATTTACTGTTTTAGTCATTCCCAGCTGAATACCAGGTACCGTGAGTATGCAGCCTTGGCTGCTAAACATTTGATAGCTTGACCGTACGTGCGCGTCACGTACGTAACTTTTTAAAAATATATGAGCTTTATGAACCTTGGGTTAGGTGAACGGTCTTTTGGGCTGAGTGATTGTGTGTGTTGATCAGGTGTTTGAATTGTATTGGCGTGTTCTATGGAGCTAGGAGCTAGCATAGGAGCTAGCATAACAAACACGTAGGTGTTTTTATGCAGGATTAATTTGTGGCATATTAAATATAAGCCTGGTTGTGTTGTGGCTAATAGAGTATATATATGTCTTGTGTTTATTTACTGTTGTAGTCATTTCCAGCTGAATATCAGGTACCATGAGTATGCAGCCTTGGCTGCTAAACATTTGATAGCTTGACCGTATGTGCGCGTCACGTACGTAACTTTTTAAAAATATATAAGCTTTATGAACCTTGGGTTAGGTGAACGGTCTTTTGGGCTGAGTGATTGTGTGTGTTGATCAGGTGTTTGAATTGTATTGGCGTGTTCTATGGAGCTAGGAGCTAGCAGAGGAGCTAGGAGCTAGCATAACAAACACGCAGGTGTTTTTATGCAGGATTAATTTGTGGCATATTAAATATAAGCCTGGTTGTGTTGTGGCTAATAGAGTATATATATGTCTTGTGTTTATTTACTGTTGTAGTCATTCCCAGCTGAATATCAGGTCACCCCCGGCTCTCACAGCATCTTCGATCCCTATCTGAATAGCTTCAACTCCCCACTAGTCCTTCACTTGCACTTTACTCATCCACAAATCTTTCATCCTCGCTCAAATTAATGGGGAAATTGTCGCTTTCTCGGTCCGAATCTCTCTCACTTCATGCGGCCATCATTGTAAACAATAGGGAACTTTGCGTATATGTTCAATTAACTGCGTCACGCTACTTCCGGTAGGGGCAAGCCTTTTTTTTTATCAGATACCAAAAGTTGCAATCTTTATCGTCGTTGTTCTATACTAAATCCTTTCAGCAAAAATATGGCAATATCGCAAAATGATCAAGTATGACACATAGAATAGATCTGCTATCCCCGTTTAAATAAAAAAAAAATCATTTCAGTAGGCCTTTAAATAAAAATGACATGATGGCGTCGCGTTCACTGTTTTACCAAACATCATCAATAATCGTGATTATTTTGGCCATCATCGTCCTGCCCTAATATACACACACATTAATATTCTGTGTATATGTATATACACATACATATATATACATATACTTCCTTATACATACACTTGTAAACTTATATACAAACCCCGTTTCCATATGAGGGAATTGTGTTAGATGTAAATATAAACGGAATACAATGATTTGCAAATCCTTTTCAACCCATATTCAATTGAATGCACTACAAAGACAAGATATTTGATGTTCAAACTCATAAACTTTTTTTTTTTTTTGCAAATAATAATTAACTTAGAATTTCATGGCTGCAACACGTGCCAAAGTAGTTGGGAAAGGGGGTCTCATTTGTGGTATTTTAGGCTTCATAATGCGCCACACATTTTCAATGGGAGACAGGTCTGGACTACAGGCAGGCCAGTCTAGTACCCGCACTCTTTTACTATGAAGCCACGTTGATGTAACACGTAGCTTGGCATTGTCTTGTTGAAATAAGCAGGGGCGTCCATGGTAACGTTGCTTGGATGGCAACTTATGTTGCTCCAAAACCTGTATGTACCTTTCAGCATTAATGGCGCCTTCACAGATGTGTAAGTTACCCATGTCTTGGGCACTAATACACCCCCATACCATCACACATGCTGGCTTTTCAACTTTGCACCTAGAACAATCCGGATGGTTCTTTTCCTCTTTGGTCCGGAGGACACTACATCCACAGTTTCCAAAAACAATTTGAAATGTGGACTCGTCAGACCACAGAACACTTTTCCACTTTGTATCAGTCCATCTTAGATGAGCTCAGGCCCAGCGAAGCCAACGGCATTTCTGGGTGTTGTTGATAAACAGTTTTCGCCTTGCATAGGAGAGTTTTAACTTGCACTTACAGATGTAGTGACCAACTGTAGTTACTGACAGTGGGTTTCTGAAGTGTTCCTGAGCCCAAGTGGTGATATCCTTTACACACTGATGTGGCTTGTTGATGCAGTACAGCCTGAGGGATCGAAGGTCACGGGGTTAGCTGCTTACGTGCAGTGATTTCTCCAGATTCTCTGAACCCTTTGATGATATTACGGAGCGTAGATGGTGAAATCCCTAAATTCCTTGCAATAGCTGGTTGAGAAAGGTTTTTCTTAAACTGTTCAACAATTTGCTCACGCATTTGTTGACAAAGTGGTGACCCTCGCCCCATCCTTGTTTGTGAATGACTGAGCATTTCATGAAATCTACTTTTATACCCAATCATGGCACCCACCTGTTCCCAAATTGCCTGTTCACCTGTGGGATGTTCCAAATAAGTGTTTGATGAGCATTCCTCAACTTGATCAGTATTTAATGCCACCTTTCCCAACTTCTTTGTCACGTGTTGCTGGCATCAAATTCTAAAGTTAATGATTATTTGCACAGAAAAATAATGTTTATCAGTTTGAACATCCAATATGTTGTCTTTGTAGCATATTCAACTGAATATGGGTTGAAAATGATTTGCAAATCATTTTATTCCATTTATATTTACATCTAACACAATTTCCCAACTCATATGGAAACGGGGTTTGTACAATTTGTACTTTTTATATACATATTCTATGCTTGCCTATATACAAGCTTATTAAATACTTACTATATATTTGCTTATATACATACACATACTTATTAAATACTATATATTTACTTATATGATGGGTCAAATGCAGAGAATAATTTCGCCACACCTCGTGTGTGTGTGTGTGACAATCCTTGGTACTTTAACTTTAACTTTAATATACATATTTACTAAACAATTATCTACATACATATTAAATGATTATACATATATATATATATATATACACACACATACACACTTATATAGTTATCTATTCACACACTTATTATATACTTATGTACATACTTAGTAAATACTTATTAATTTATATACCGTATTTTCGCGACCATAGGGCGCACCGTATTAAAAGGCGCAGTCTCAGTTACGGGTGCTATTTCTGTATTTAACGCCCAAATAAGGCGCAGCGTATTTTTGGGTGCAGGCATGGTAAAACATACGCTAGCTTCAAACGTACGCTAGCATGCATGCACGCTGTTTTAAAAAGGCAGCAGATATACACAGTGTATACTTACTTATATATTAAATACTTCTTATATGCACACTTATTGTGTGCACACTAGTCAACTACGTATTGTTCTGTGTGTTTTGCAGGAAGCTCAGAATCTGATGGCTCTGACCAACATCGACACGCCCCTGAAGGGCGGCCTCAACACGCCGCTGAACGAGAGCGACTTTAGCGGCGTGACGCCTCAGCGCCAGCAGGTGCAGACGCCCAACACCGTGCTGGGCACCCCCTTCAGGTAACGTGCTGCAAACGCGCGGCGCCCGTACAAGCGTGTCTGAGGTGTGCGCGTCCTTTACAGAACTCCTGGGCACGGTCAAGGGTCTGAGGCCATGACCCCACAGTCGGGCGGAGCATTGACCCCTCGTGGGGCTGCCACCCCCGGTCTGACCCCGGGCCGCACGCCGCTGAGGGACAAGCTGAACATCAACAGCGAGGAGCAGCTGGCCGACCCGTCGTACGCCAAACAAGTGGTGAGCAGACGTGCACGTGAGGCGTGAAAAACCATGACCGCTTCCTTCTGGTTTTTAATCCCCTGCAGCAACGCGAGAGTCTGCAGCAGCTCAGACAAGGTCTGATGTCACTTCCTGTGCCCAAAAACGACTTTGAAATCGTCCTGCCCGAGAACGCCGAGAAGGAACTGGAAGAAACTGAGATGGAGGTCGGCTTCGTCGATGACGCCTCTGAAGTGGAGTTACGCAAGCAGGTAGTCACACACACACACGCGCACACACACTCACTCACACACACACACACACACACACACACGCACACACACTCACACACACACTGGTTATCATTTGGAATGGAAACCAAGTTTTTGATCATGACTTGTGGGGACCACCCTTTCTACAGGTTGTGGAGGCATACCAAAAATGGTGTAAAATGTCTACTGCCCAGTTAGCTCATACATGTCTTTAAATCTCTGGATTGATGAAGTAATGTGCTGATCATTCTTACTGGGGCCCCTGGGGAAAAAGAGTTAATATGGTTCATGGGGACCACATTTAAATCATTTTGCATAATTCACACAAATTTGTACGTGAGTACTGAGGACCATTTTATAAAAAATAAAAAAAAGATGACATGATCTTCAGAATACTGGTACGTTATTATTATTTGAGCCATGAGACTTCATAAATGCTAAGGGACCCAGAGGGGCCCCAATTATAAAAAAATGAATTATAAGTCGGGATTTTTTTACTTTCAACCTTTAAATCTCTAGAACAACTTCAGATTCAATTAGAAGTTTTCTTTCTTTGTTTTATTCTTTTTTGTCAACTTATTTTTTATGGCAAACATACAAAATATGCAATATTTTCCCCCAAAGTTTTGATTTATTCTTTTGTTTTTTGATAAACAAACAATTTCCCTTGTGGAAAGTTTGTCTAAGTTTTACAGGGGAAAAAAAGCCTGCATGGCAGCTTTGTGCCATTATAGAGTTGCCATTGCAACTTTTCACCTGTTTGCTGTTTTAGTTGTGGTTGTGTTGCTATGCCAACGTGCTGCTGCACAATGACCCGAGGGCCACACTTTGTTGTGAATGAAAAAGGTGGTCAAAGGTTTGTGATGTTTGTCAGGCCATTCGAGATGCAGAGAGGGAGAAGGAGCTGAAGCTGCGACACACAACAGTGCAGAGGAGCCTCCCCAGACCCACAGAGGTAACACACACACACACACACTCACACACACCTTAAGGAGCCTACAAGTGTCACACCTGTGTGCAGGTGAACGAGACCGTCCTGCGGCCGTCCTCCATGGAGCCGCTGTCCAGCCTGCAGATGGCGGAGGAGCTGATCAAGCAGGAAATGATCACCATGATGCACTTTGACTGTCTGCACCACCCGTCTGCCAACACCGTCAGCCAGCTGCAGCGTGCCAAGACCCGAGGCCCCGCCTCCACATCCAACAACGCGCTGCACATCGCCTACCTGGACTCTCACAAGTACAAGCCTGTCAGCACCGAGGACATGGACAAGGTGACGCTTTCAAACACTGCTGTCAAGCTCACGGCCCATTTAATGTGGCCCATAACATCATTTATTGTGGCCCGTCACATCATATTAATGTTCCCCATCACATCATTTATTGTGGCCCTTCACATCATTTTAATGTTCCCTGTCGCATTTATTGTGGCACTTCACGTCATTTTAATGTTCCCTGTCACATCATTTATCGTGGCCCGTCGCATCATTTTAATGTTCCCTATCACATAATTTATCGTGGCCCTTCACATCATTTTAATGTTCCCTATCACATAATTATTGTGGCCCTTCACATCATTTTAATGTTCCCTATCACATAATTTATTATGGCCCTTCACATCATTTTAATGTTCCCTATCACATAATTTATTGTGGCCCTTCACATCATTTTAATGTTCCCTATCACATAATTTATTGTGGCCCTTCACATCATTTTAATGTTCCCCCTCACATCATTTATTGTGGCCCATCACATCATTTTAATGTTCCCCATCACATCATTTATTTTGGCCTGTCAAATTATTTTAATGTTCCCCGTCACATAATTTATTGTGGCCTGTCAAATTATTTTAATGTTCCCCGTCACATAATTTATTGTGGCCCTTCACATCATTTTAATGTTCCCTTTCACGTCATTTATTGTGGCCCCTCACGTCATTATAATGTTCCCCACCACATCATTTATTGTGGCCCTTCACATTTTAATGTTCCCTGTCACATTTATTGTGGCCCTTCACATCATTTTTATGTTCCCTGTCACATTTATTGTGGCCCTTCACATCATTTTTATGTTCCCTGTCACATAATTTATTGTGGCTTGTCGCATCATTGTAATGTTCCCCGTCACATCATTTATTGTGGCCCTTCACATCATTTTAATGTTCCCTTTCACGTCATTTATTGTGGCCCCTCACGTCATTATAATGTTCCCCATCACATCATTTATCGTGGCCCTTCACATCATTTTAATGTTCCCTGTCACATAATTTATTGTGGCTTGTCGCATCATTTTAATGTTCCCCGTCACATCATTTATTGTGGCCCTTCACATCATTTTATTGTTCCCTTTCACGTCATTTATTGTGGCCCCTCACGTCATTATAATGTTCCCCATCACATCATTTATCGTGGCCCTTCACATCATTTTTATGTTCCCTGTCACATTTATTGTGGCCCTTCACATCATTTTTATGTTCCCTATCACAACATTTATTGTGCCCGTCGCATCATTTTAATGTTCCCTATCACATCATTTATTGTGGCCCATCACATTCTAATGTTCCCCGTCACATCATTTATTGTCATTTTATTTTGGGCTGCAATTTCATTTAACGTGGCCTGCGACATCGTTTAAGGTGGTGTGTGTGTTATGCCACATCATTCAATGTTGTCCAGCATGTCATTTTAATGAGGGCCTGTAATTCATTTCAAGTGGCCTGCCACATCTTTTTAAGTGTTCCACCTAGTTATTTGTTATTAATGTGGCCTGTGAAAGGCTGGAAATGAAAATGTATGAGTTCTTTCAAATTTGACAGACAAATCTTGCGTATTTTTACATTTTACATTTACGTTCCAAGAATGTTTTTTGTTACCAAGAGTAAACACTTACATATCTGCTCGGCATCGCTAAAACTTGTAATAATCCAAACATGTTGCACGTGGCCCTCTGAGGGCAGCCATGACGACCATGTGGCCCTCTGAGGGCAGCCATGACTACCATGTGGCCCTCTGAGGGCAGCCATGACGACCATGTGGCCCTCTGAGGGCAGCCATGACTACCATGTGGCCCTCTGAGGGCAGCCATGACGACCACGTGGCCCTCTGAGGGCAGCCATGACTACCATGTGGCCCTCTGAGGGCAGCCATGACTACCATGTGGCCCTCTGAGGGCAGCCATGACTACCATGTGGCCCTCTGAGGGCAGCCATGACTACCATGTGGCCCTCTGAGGGCAGCCATGACGACCATGTGGCCCTCTGAGGGCAGCCATGACTACATGTGGCCCTCTGAGGGCAGCCATGACGACCATGTGGCCCTCTGAGGGCAGCCATGACTACATGTGGCCCTCTGAGGGCAGCCATGACGACCATGTGGCCCTCTGAGGGCAGCCATGACTACCATGTGGCCCTCTGAGGGCAGCCATGACTACCATGTGGCCCTCTGAGGGCAGCCATGACTACCATGTGGCCCTCTGAGGGCAGCCATGACTACCATGTGGCCCTCTGAGGGCAGCCATGACTACCATGTGGCCCTCTGAGGGCAGCCATGACTACATGTGGCCCTCTGAGGGCAGCCATGACGACCATGTGGCCCTCTGAGGGCAGCCATGACGACCATGTGGCCCTCTGAGGGCAGCCATGACGACCATGTGGCCCTCTGAGGGCAGCCATGACGACCATGTGGCCCCTGCTGTCAAGTGTGGGAGCCGCTGAAAGATAATAGTTGATGTTGATTGACAGGCCAAGGCTGTACTGGCAGCAGAGATGGAGGTGGTGAAGGTGGGCATGGGTCATGGTGACCTCAGCATGGAGGCCTACTGTCAGGTGTGGGAGGAATGCTACGGCCAGGTGAGCACACACACACACACACACACACACACACACACAAGCAGTGGAAGACACACCTGTGTGATCGTGTGCAGGTGTTGTACCTGCCCGGACAAAACCGATACACCCGAGCCAACCTGGCGTCCAAGAAGGATCGTGTTGAGAGCTTGGAGAAGAAATTGGACGTAAGAGAACACAAGACTGCGTTTAATGAGGCAGGAAACGCTGACTTTGCGTTTTGCTCCTCTGCAGGTGAACCGAGGTCACATGACCGCCGAGGCGCGCAAAGCCGCCAAACTGGAGAAGAAACTCAAAATCCTGCTGGGGGGTTTTCAGTCCCGAGCGCTGGGTCTCCTCAAGCAGCACAATGAACTGTGGGACCAAGTAAGTCATTTCGTACTACTCTCGTGTGACACTGGAACTACCACCTTGTTTACACCCCACCATATAGACTACATTTGACAAGAAATAACATATATTAGCTGCACTGGACTGTAAGTCGCAGATATATACCTTGTGAAATGACTAATTTTACAAAAAAATATTCTGTAAATGTTTATTTACACACCTTTAATGTTTCCAAACGGTGTCTGTAACAAGGCAGTAAAACGGCTGGTCAAACAAAACAGAAGTTGTCGTCATGGCTACAAGCTAGCTCTCCAATCAGCTAAACAGACTCAATAACTCCACTGTAAAGTTTTGGTGATTTAATGAAACAATACAAAAAGGATGCCACTGCAAGTTAATAATACTAACACAGACACTCGTAAACCTGTTAGCGTGATTACATTACGATAGCACGTACAAATATGCATGAAACACTCCTACACACGCCACACATGGGACACTTTAATAAGTAAGAATTGTTTTAGTTATATTGTAAAACTTACAAACCTTGCTTGAATGAAGAATCCTTACAAGTAGAAGCGCTATGGATGGCTAGAAGATGAATCAGCACTTCTACTTCCAGTTCAAAGCTCAAAAAAGAAGAACACAACTGGTCAAAAAGATGACACCTTAGCACACCATTTCAGTCTCTTAGCTTATTTTTCTAAAGTGTTTGCAATATGGCCGTCAGCGAAAAGAAGTCCATAAATTAGCCACAGCTGAAAAGTTGCGCCTTATAGTTGTGAATGTGAAGTAGTTCTATTTTACACATCACATTATACATGTTTAATCAATATACTAAATAACTCAACTAAAGTAAAAATGTATATTTACTTCTTTTAAATACTTAGCTTTTTGTGTCCAGAAAATGATTCCCTGAATGTGACAAATCATCTAATCCAGTGGTTCTTTAACCTGGGTTCAATCAAGCCTTAGGGGTTCTGTGAGTCGGCCTCAGGGGTTCGGCGGAGGTCGAGACACACCCGACTCATCGTGTAAATAAAAACTTCTCCCTATCAGCTTATTATGGATACGGCAACAGCAGAAGTCACACTGATTTGCAGGTGTGTCATTAGTTGTGAGTTTGTTCTTTGAACAAGGTGATGTTCATGCACGGTTCATTCTGTGCACCGGTAAAAAAACATATAATTTTGTCTTGAATTTGAAAAATATATATATATTTTTCACTAAAGAAGGGTTCGGTGAATGCGCATATGAAACTGGTGGGGTTCGGTACCTCCAACAAGGTTAAGAACCACTGCTCTAATCATTGTAGTATCGCTCATATTAGAGCTGGCTGATAAAAGGATATCATGTTGTGTCCACTAGGTGGAGCAGAGAGCCACAGAGCAGCAGACCTTCAGTCAGTTGAAGAAGCAAGAAGATCTTGCTATTCCCAGAAGACTTGAGGTCAGTCGCTCTAACTGGAATACTTCAAAATAAAAGCATGTCTATTAAACAGTTTGTTTTTTTTAAGGCGTTGCGAGAAGATGTGGAGCGTCAGATGGAGCGAGAACGAGAGCTCCAGCAGCGATACGGAGAAATAGTCATGGAGAGAGACGCCCTGATGATTAACAGTGCTCAGAAGTGCTGAGGAACACCTGGAGCTGGCGACCAATCACATCCTTTTCTCATACAAGTCCCGCCGCCGTGTGATGGAGGTCATGTCAACGTGTTTGTGTGTTAGTGATCAATAAAGTTTATTTGAGCAACACCACGACTGAAGAAGTCTCAAAGTAGCATCAGCAGGCCAGGAAGATCATCCCACTCCTCCTGTGGGAGCTCTGTTGGAAGGACAACACCAACTGTATGTTAATATGTCATGTCATGTCATGTATGTTAATATGTGTCATGTCATATGTTATGTCATGTAGTATGTTGTCATGTCATGTATGTTAATATATGTCATATGTTGTCATGTCATGTATGTTAATATATGTCATATGTTGTCATGTCATGTAGTATGTTAATATATGTCATGTGTCATGTCATGTAGTTGGTGTGCACTCATCATGTTGTCATGTCATGTATGTTAATATATGTCATGTAGTATGTTAATATGTGTCATGTGTCATGTCATGTAGTTGGTGTGCACTCACCATGTGTCTGTAGTTGTATCTCCTCATGGCCTCTCGCACATGACTGGCTGTGATGGCTCCAGTGGGAACTTCCACAGTGGCAGGACAGCTCTAACAACCAAACAGGTTGAAATGTATCAAGAGACGTCATTATTTCTGTATTTACTACACACACACACACACACACACTTAGTCAGCCAACCTTCTTGCGTTTCCTCTGTCGTGCTCGACCGTCCACGCTGCCATTTCCTTGGAGGAGGGGCTTGGAGGACCCTGGGGTTGAAGGGGGCGTGGCTTCAGGGGAGTCTGTTTCCTTCTTGACCTAATAAGGAGAAAGGAAGTTGTCGCAACTTTTTATTCTATTCAATTTTGAAAGGATATTATACATAGTTTTGGACTAAATGTATGGTGACAGTCACATTTTACTAAGCAAAAATATAACAAGAAAACCTATATAAACTATGTGTATACATGTGTGTATATACATGTATGTATACACACACATGTATACATACGTGTTTATACACGTGTATGTATACACACACAGGTATACATACGTGTTTATACACGTGTGTGTATACACACATACAAACACGTGTATACATACATGTGTATACATATGTAAACATACATACATGCGTGTTCACACATGTGTATACATACATACATACATACATGTGTATAAGTATACATACATGTGCATACATACATGCTTATACATAGATGTGTATGTATACACACATTCGTGTGTGTATACATCTATGTATACATACATGCATGTGTATGTACACATGTATGCATATGTATGTATACATACACGCATATGTATACATACACACGTATGTATACATATACGTATAATTCTACCACCACCATGCTTGACGGTGAGCATGGTGTTCCTGGGATTAAAGGCCTTACCTTTTGTCCTCCAAACATATTGCTGGGTATTGTGGCCAAACAGCTCCATTTTTTGTTCATTGTGACATCACATGGACAAAGATAAGACCTTCTGGAAGAAAGTTCTGTGGTCGGATGACACAAAAATGGAGCTGTTTGGCCACAATACCCAGCAATATGTTTGGAGGAGAAAAGGTGAGGCCTTTAATCTCAGGAACACCAGGCCTACCGTCAAGCATGGTGGTGGTAGTATTATGCTCTGGGCCTGTTTTGCTGCCAAAGGAACTGCTGCTTCACAGAGAGTAAATGGGACAATGAAAAAGGAGGATTACCTCCAAATTCTTCAGGACAACCTAAAATATGTCTGCGCTATCTGTGTGCCTTTTTAAAAAGGGGTGAGGAGAGACAAGGTGTGTGTGTGTGTGTACCTCAGAGTGTGTGTCATAGTTGATGTGACTGACGGAGATCACATGACTGACGGGGTTGGTCTTTGCCACCATTTCCTGCTTCACCAGCAGAGACAAATCCACAATCTGAAGGAGAGATGAAAGTGTCAAATAAGTCCAGTCCAGCATCTTCACACTCTCTTTTCTCCGCTTTAAATTGGCAATTCCTCACAGTAACTGCAATAGAAAGGGGTTTTGATGGCGCCATCTGCAGGCGTAAAAACAGTACTGCAGCTATGCATCCAGCAGAGAGCGCTGTCCCACAATTTCTCATATTGAGGAACTTCTACAATTGTGTTGACATTGATGCAGCTCGCTAAGGAAAAAATGTTCTACTGTACTCGGCACGGAGAAAATTAAAAACAAGTTTTTGTTGTGTTGGTATCGACTTGGTATCAAAAGTGTCGATACTTTTGACAACCTTACAAGTCAACATTTCCCAGCAAGATGTTTTGATGTTGTGAAACTGAGGCGTAGACCTTCAAAAATGGCTAACAAAGACAACATTCGAACAGGAAGCATGTGTCAAGTACCAAAAATAAAATTTTCCACAATCCAGCATGCTAATTTTAGCATATTTACATGCTAACAGTTAGCATCTGTCAGGTACAAAAATCTCAGACTTTCAGGTCTATACCTGTGAAATTAGCTAATGTCAACATTAGAACAGTTAGCATGCACCACGTACCAAAATATACGACACTTGTGAAAATAGCTAAAAAAAAAAAAGGCTAACATGCTAATAGTAGCATAAAATACTGCTTTGATGTCATGTAACTGCACATCTTATAAGTACAAAACTCAATGGTTTTTTAATGTGTAAAATTGAGTTTAAAATGTATTTTGTAACTAGAAAACTTAAGAAATTCCATGAGAATGCTGAAAAGCTAAACTGAAATGCTAACAGTTAGCACGCTAGCCATATAGAGTCAGGTAAGAAAAATAGAACAGTTGGTATGCATCAATCTGTATCAAAATGTATGATTCTGAGGGGTATAACTTCAAAAATATTTTAAAATTCTAACATGCTAACAGTAAGCACGCGTCAAGTACCTAAATATAGGACTGTGAGGTGTTTATCCGAAGGATTTAAAAACATTTTAGCATGTTTCAAGTGGCAAAAATATACGACTTTAATATGTATACATGTGAAATTAGCTAAAAATGCTAACATGCTAACAGTAAGCACGCGTCAAGTACCTGAATATAGGACTGTGAGGTGTTTATCCGAAGGATTTAAAAATTGATTTTTTTACATTTTAGCATGTTTCAAGTGGCAAAAATATACGACTTTAATGTGTATACATGTGAAATGAGCTAAAAATGCTAACATGCTAACAGTAAGCACGCGTCAAGTACCTAAATATAGGACTGTGAGGTGTTTATCCGAAGGATTTAAAAATTGATTTTTTTACATTTTAGCATGTTTCAAGTGGCAAAAATATACGACTTTAATGTGTATACATGTGAAATTAGCTAAAAAAAAGCTAGCATGCTAACAGCTAGCAGTACCGACATATGACACCTGCAAAAATAGCTAAAAAAAAATAGCTAACAAAAAAAGCTAATGTTAGCATGCTAGGAATGAATATTAACAAGCAGCATTTTGACTTTGGAATGGTTTGAATTGGTTGAGAAATATGGAAAATGTTGAAGTTTGGAAAACAATTGTCCGTTCATTTTAAATGGGGAAAAAAATCCCGGAAAATGCAGAATTCCTGGTAAAATTTTGTCAGAACTTGTCAGTTTCCAGCTCCTGCGTTTTTAAAGAGGCGCTCACCTGGGCGACAGTCTCGTAGGCCAGGTAGGACATGATCTCCATGGCAACGCTGTTTGGTTTGAGCTCCAGGCTGCTGCAGTCCAGCCAGTCCCGAAACTTGGGCGCTTTCTTGGCTGCACACAAAGTTGTCTCTTTTACGTGGAAGCAAATTCAGGACATTTCCTACATTTTTACTTTTTGGTCTCGCAGACGCACTCAAAAAAAAACCAAACTGGTGAAAAAAGTCCCCGTAGAGCAAAAAGTACACCAACACATCATTTCTAGACCAGTGGTTCCAACTGTGGTACGCCAAAGAATCCCATAATGAAATATTCAAACACAGTGTTACTGTTCAAACTGTGTGTAATGTTACAGGGGCCAAACATATTCATTATACTTCCTCTGCCTTGTTTGTAATGAATACTTAGGACTACTACGCTACTGTATTTTTCATGCAGGTGAAAAAACGAATGATACACAAATACATTTGATGAATATTTCTCTGTCTAAACGTTGTAAAAGAAAATATTAGCTCAAGTGACTACAAAGTATTTTGGTTTCATTACGTCCACATTTTAAGGTAGTATTGATATTTACTTGACCACTAGAATGAATAAAATGACGTATTACTACACAGGATTATTAGAGACTACATGTTTTTTAAATATAACTATGAAGATGACATTTCATTGCATAGTAATCATTGTTATTAATAATAAAGAGATATTAGTATTTGTTTACATACCAAAGCTGAGCTGTCGACTCTCACAGAATTCAGAGTACTGCGTCTGGTCCATTGCTCGACTGTGACGCTCCATACGCTGCTCAGGAACACACACCGCACAGAGGTGTGAGTGTGTGTGTGTGTGTGTGTGTGTGTGTGTGTGTGTGTGTGTGTGTGTGTGTGTGTGTGTGTCAGGACATGACAATGACCTCCAGTCTCTCCTGCTTGACAGGGTCCATGTCCGTTCTCTCGGTCAGCGACAGAAGCTCGCCCGTGTGGTCCAGCCACATCAGGTAGTCCTGGGCCAGGCGCTGCCTCCGCTGGTTACCCCCGGCAACAGTGCCCGAGGCGCCTGCCAGAGAGCGCTCGTTAGTTCACATCGGTAGTTCAACCTCCCATCTTTTTACGGGTCACGGGGGCAGCAGCCTAAGCAGAGAAGCTCAGACTCTGATGTCCAGCAACTCCCAGAGAATCCTGAGGCCTTCCCAGACATAGTCTCTCCTGTCCATACCATGTAATGTACACCATGTAATGTACACCATGTAATGTACATGATGTAATGTATACGATGTAATATACATGATGTAATGTATACGATGTACATGATGTAATGTATACAATGTACATGATGTAATGTAATGTATACAATGTACACGATGTAATGTATACGATGTAATGTACATGATGTAATGTATACAATGTATACAATGTAATGTACATGATGCAATGTATACAATGTACATGATGTAATGTATATGATGTGCATGATGTAATGTACATGATGTAATGTATACAATGTACATGATGTACTGTATACGATGTACATGATATAATGTATACGATGTAATGTACATAATGTAATGTTAGCCGAGTAATATTATAATATTAGTCTGTCACTTGTCTTCACAGGCACCATGAAAGAGGTGATGTCATGTTCATAATGTATGTCATCTAAATAATATGAACATTTCTTCCACAATGATGTCTTTTTCATTTCAATATAATTTAGATTACTGTACTATCTTTTTTCTTGTGTGCCCGCATGTATGTATGTAGGAATGTGTCTAACGTGTACATGTGTGTGTGTGTGTGTGTGTGTGTGTGTACATGAATGCGTGTATGTATGTAGGAATGTGTGTAACGTGTACATGTATTCATGTATGTATGTGTGTATGTATGAATGAATGAATGAATGTATGTATGTATGAATGTGTGAGTCTATGTATGTATGTATGTATGTATGTATGTATGTATGTATGTATGTATGCATGTAAGAATGTGTGTATGAATGTATGAGTGTATGTATGTATGTATGAATGTGTATATGTATGAATGAATGAATGTGTGTATGTACGAATGAATGAATGAATAGTATGTATTTTGTATGAGTGTATGTATGAAAGAATGAATGTGCGTATTAATGTATTTTGTATGAGTGTATGTATGAATGAATGAATGTGTGAGTGTATGTATGTATGTATGAATGTATGTATGTACAAATTAATGTGTGTGTACAAATGAATGAATGAATGTATGTATGTATGTATGAATGTGTGTATTTATGTATTTTGTATGAGTGTATGTATGAATGAATGAATGTGTGTATGTATGTATGAATGTGTGTATGTATGAATGAATGAATGTGTGTATGTACGAATGAATGAATGAATAGTATGTATTTTGTATGAGTGTATGTATGAAAGAATGAATGTGTGTATTAATGTAT
>NC_084739.1:74155357-74190357 GCF_033978785.1 Entelurus aequoreus
AAAATATTAAATATTATAAATACTAGAGTTAAGTACTGTACTGTACTAAATTGGGATATTCTCCCCAAAATTGCGATTCGATTTGCGATGTTTGTATTTCAAACATTTAAATGCATAAACTGTGAAAGTATCATGCGATGGAGACAGAATATGTCAATCAAAATGCCGCACATTAGAACAATATGCAATAATTTACTTTCAAAATATATTTGTCTTTATGCGGACAGACTCCGAGCTTTTGTCTCCATCATGCTCTAAAACTAAAGAAATAACCCATAAAAACTATACAGTGTTTATAATGTAAT
The DNA here is from genome assembly GCF_033978785.1 of Entelurus aequoreus. Classification (NCBI taxonomy): domain Eukaryota; kingdom Metazoa; phylum Chordata; class Actinopteri; order Syngnathiformes; family Syngnathidae; genus Entelurus; species Entelurus aequoreus. The sequence goes on from NC_084739.1 coordinate 74,155,663, forward strand.
CATATTGTATTAATAATAATGCAAATAACTATTTAAATAAATACAGACTTGTATTTCTCATTTATGTACAATTGTTTATCAGGTGAATAACGTTTAGTTGTTCTAAATAAATAAACAAAATAAACCTATTTAATTTGTATAAATATTGAACATCTTAAAGTGCATTTTTTCCAAGTTAGAAAAACTAGGTCGGGTTTTTTTTTGTTTTTGTTCTCGCTTGTTGACAATATCGACACCGCCGATACCAGATCGTTATGCTCTAATATCGATCCTCTATTCAAAATATCGATACTTTTATACATTAGTTCAGGGGTGTCCAAACCTTTTCCACCAAGGGCCGCATACCGATAATTTAAAGTATGCGGGGGCCATATTGATATATATTTATTTAAAAGAATGCTAAAAACAAATATTGTGTCGGCTTTGTACTATAGGTGACTAAGTATATTATTATTCATGTTTAGTTAGAACATTTAAGCGTTTTCTCATTACATACCATTTTTTCTCTTTTTTCTTAAATGTTTATTGTTGTTTTTTCCCATATAAGATAAAAACATAAAATAAAAACAATAATAATATGATTGTTTATGGTAACTAAATAACATAGTGTTTCAAAATGTCTGGCTGTACGAAAATATTAATGTTCAGTTACACATTTAACAGTGTTTATTATAACTGTTGTCATTTGTCTTTATAAGTTAATATTATATATTTATTTATTTAACTAATTAAACTTTGTTTATTATTTTAAACATATTTTTATTTTATTATGAGATCTTCTCATATTTTAGATCAAGGGTGTCTAAACTTTTCCCACCAAGGGCCTCATACTGAAAAGTATGAGGGGGGCATTTTGATATTTTTTTATTTAAAGAAAAGCTAAAAACAAATATTGTGTCAGCTTTGTATTATAAACACCTAAGTATATTATTATTAATTAATAGTTAGAACATTTAATCTTTTTCCTAATCACACATCCTTTTTTTCATGTTTTTTCTTACATTTTTACTGTTTTTTTTTTGTTTTTTTTACCAATTTAAGAATAAAATAAAAACAATAATACTATGATTGTGTAACTACATAGCCTAGTGTGTCAAAAATGATGCCTGTGCAAAAATATCAATGTTCAGTTACACATTTAACAGTGTTTATTATAACTGTTGTCATTTTTCTTCATTAGTTAGTATTATTTAATTTTCAATTGACTAATATAATCTTGTTTATATTTTAAACATATTTTATTTTTATTTTGAGAGCTTCTAATATTTTCACTCAGGGGTGTTTTTCCACTAGGGGCCGCATACGGGGGTTGGGGGGGGGGGGGGGGGGGGGGTTACCCACATATGCGGTCCTCTCCAAGGTTTCTCATAGTCATTCACATTGACGTCCCACTGGGGTGAGTTTTCCTTGCCCGTATGTGGGCTCTGTACCGAAGATGTCGTTGTGGCTTGTACAGCCCTTTGAGACACTTGTGATTTAGGGCTATATAAATAAACATTGATTGATTGATTGATACAAAAAGTATGAGGGGGGCCATTTTTATATATTTTTTATTAAAAACATGAAACTTGTTTTATAAGTGACTCAGTATATATTATTAATTAAAACATTTTTTATTTAATCCTTTTCTCATTCTATTCCGATTTTTGCTCTTTTTTTCTTACATTTGTATTGTTGTTTTAGAAAGATATGCTATTATTTGAAAATACACAACTTTTTAAATTTGAGCAGACACGTTAAGTGTATTTGCACAAAGTATCGGAGCGGTATCATAGATACCAGCCTGAATTTTACTTGGTAACGGATCGGAAAGAAAATCAGTGGTATCGCACATCACTATGAATGACCGAAAAAGAGGGCTCCCTGCGTTCAGTTAATTCTACTGTTAGATAAACACGCTCATGCTCAGTACAGAGTGAGACCTCTCTCGTCATTGCAAAAACTAACTCGTAATAAATAGCTAATGGTAATGTCAGCATTACTTTTTTTCCCCCCAATAAGGATAGACACACACACACTTTACGCTGCCCCCTTGTGGTTTGGAGTGCATGTTTAAATCATCTTGACTTCCTCTACGTCCTTTAACTTTTGTTTAAACAGGTTAGCATGGCGTCAAACAGTCTCTTTGATGGAAGCTGCCCTACAGCATACACAGGTGTGTATGTGTATGTGTGTGTGTGTGTGTGTGTCTTACATCATGCCCTGTATCTCAGTGATGAAGCTGGTCTTGGATGCAGGTCGGTCTCGCCCGCTGGCGACAGCAGATCCTGCCATGTGACCTCTCTCGTCCAATCAGACTCTGATAGACACTAACGAGAAAGATCCAAGATTTTAAAGAAGTTGAACTTCAACTCCGAGCTCTAAAACTACCACAATAAAGCAATAATGTAAGTTTTTATACTGTTAAGACCAAAAAAATTATATATTAACAAATTGATTATCCAACACTTTAGTACACTGGTGTCAAACTCAAGGCCCAGGGGCCACAACTGGCCCGCCACATCATTATATGTGGCCCGCGAAAACCTGGAATTAATATGCAAATTCTCTTATTAAACATATTCAACTTTCCATTGTCAAAAAAATTCCTGTCTTTTAAACTTGATCTGATACAGCAAAAAATATACGACCATACATTTAAAAAAAAAATTGTTACACTCAAAATAAGTGCTTAAATATCTGCTTGACTCCTGATTTTAAAGCAAGTTATCCATCAAATTGTACACCCCAAAAATAATTTTACAGTAAAAAAATGGTAGCCCAGACGCCACAATTTTATAAGTAAAAAAAAAGACAAATATAATATAATATAATATATATATATATACATACATACATACATATATATAAAACGTTTGGTGGACAAAATGAGACAAAGACGTGGCATAAATAAAACACGTCTTTCTGTGGCAGCATCGGACAAAGTTGTAAACAAACTACGATGAGTTCAAGGATCGCTGAAACTAGTAGGACAAAACGGCGCTTGCCAAATACTCTCATCAGTGTATAACTGTATAATGTATAACATAAATAGTGGGATTTCTAACAATTAGGAAGATGTGTGTCATGGATGTTCTCCTACAGAAAATATATTAAAACAACAACAAAAAATGTTTTCTTCATCTTTTTCTCAGGGTCGCGGGAAAACATTATGTTGAAAATATTGAAATGTATTGGAAGTGCCTCAATTTGTTTTTACATTGTGAATACAAAATAAATAAATATAAAAAAACCTTGCAGCTGGGCAGAACCTAAAAAAAGTCAGAAAACGTTTGGTGCACAAAATGAGACAAAGGCGTGGCATAAATAAAACACGTCTTTCAGACAAAGTTGTAAACGAACTACGGTGAGTTCAAGGATCGCTGAAACTAGTAGGACAAAACGGCGCTTGCCAAATACTCTCATCAGTGAAGCACATATAACAAACAGTGGGATTTCTAACAATTAGGAAGATGCGTGTCATGGTTGTTCTCCTACAGAAAACATCTATACATCCATCCATTTTCTACCGCTTGTCCCTTTTGGGGTCGCGGGGGTTGCTGGAGCATATTAAAACAAAAAATATATTTTTTGTTGGCGGCTCTAGAGCCACGGGTTGCTGACCCCTGAGCTAAACGAAGTCTGACCTTCTCTGCTTAGGCTGCTGCCCCCGCAACCAGACCTCGGATAATCAGCAGAAGTTGGATGGATGGAAAATGGAAAGTTGATCACATTTAGTAAGAAAATATGCATTCATTCCAGGCTTTGAAGGGCCACATAAATGGATGTGGTGGGCTAGATGTGGCTTGATGTTTGATATTGGTAACTGGTATACTTTATTAATAGAATACAAACATAATAAACAGTAACCTAGCATTACTTCTGTGGTTTGATAGTCGTGTTGTCTAAATAACAAGTTATAGGCATAGACTACGGCTAAATAAACAATACAGCAGAAGAGTAATAAGTCAAAAACAAGAAATAAAGAAATAAAGAGGACAGGTGCTGTGACCACATTGTGCCCCCCGGTAGTAAAATCTGAATAAAACCACACAGTTCCCTCCTATTCAAACACGGTGGTTATGTTTTCTTTTGTCGAAACAACAATGGCGACACAAACAAGGAGACGTGGGTCAGGACGGGAAGAAGAAGAAAGAAAGCAGAATAAACGAACACAACTCACCAAAAGTAGCAGACTCAACCGTCGCTGGCGTTTGTTTTGCGTTAAACTGTGGCGCGCTTTGATGACGTCAAACACAACAAGGACGTAAAGAAAGGAGGGACAGGTTTATATATATATATATTATATATATATATATATATTTTGTACTGTTTTTGATTATTATTTCTCAACTATTTGTAAATGTTGAAATATATAAATAAAGGTTTATAAAATAAATTTAAAAATTTTTTAAAAAGGAGGGACATGTTTTGGAATTTTACCTTCGCAACGTCAATATACTATTGGCTAAGTTTTATATTCATAAATGTAAGTTTCTCAATACCCGACCTGTTTTTTGTGCCTTTAAAAAAGAATTAGAACTCTACCTTAAAAACTCTCTACCTCTAACAATCAAAAAGCTGGGAAAACGATGATTCTGTGTTCCAAATTTTAATTATTTACTGAACTTGTGTGAGCCTATGGCTTTGCACTCAATAAAGTAACTAAAATAGAAAAAAAAATAAAAAAAATTATACATATATATATATATATATATATATATATATATATATATATATATATATATATATATATATATATAATATATATATATATAATTTTTTCCCCTTCAAAAAAGTTTCTCAACAGGTCGGGTATTGAGAAACTTACATTTATGAATATAAAACTTAGCCAATAGTATAATGAGGTTGCAAAAGTAAAATTCCAAAACATGTCCCTCCTTTTTTTTTTTAATGTTTTTTTTTTTAATAATAAAGTAACTAAAACAGAAGGAAAATATATATATATATATATATATATATATATATATATATATATATATATATATATATATATATATATATATATATATATATATATATATATATATATATAAAATAAAAAAATAAAATAAAAATATATATATATATATATATAAATGTATATATATATATTTATATGTATGTATATATATATATATATATATATATATATATATATATATATATTTTTTTTACCTTCTATTTTAGTTACTTTGAGTTTACAACCCTCTGGTACTTTGATTATTATTATTTCTATCTATTGTTTGTAAATGTTGCAGTTTATAAATAAAGGTTTATAAAGTTCCAATTAATTAATTAATTCATCATTGATGCAGCATGACAACATAATTAAATATATCTAATACAAGATGTTTTTGCAAAGTAATATCTAAGGTAAAAGATAAAAGTTAGTATTAAACAGCCCTTTTAACCACAAAAATAACTAGCAAAATATTCAGGGACCAAACAACGAATCCGATGTCTTACACGTCTCTAAGAAATAAGAGAAACAAAATTAGAATTAACGAATACAAGCCTGTCAAAATAAAACATTTATCTATGTAAAATAAACCAAAACTGGGTTATTTAGAGTTTTTGTTTGTATAGAGATGTTGATTGTTCAACCTGGTGGATATTTGAAAATATTGAAACATATTGGAAGTGCATCAATTTGTTTTTACATTGTGAATACAAAATAAAAATAATGTAATATTTAAAAAACCTTGCAGCTGGGCAAAACTTAATAAGTTATTTTGATCTTTTTCCTCTTTTGTCTTTCTGTTTTAAAACATTGATGCATGACAACATAACACATTTTATTTTTCACATCAAGAGGAAACTGGGAAACACAATGAAATATGACAAAGGGACAAATATTACACTGTATTAGAAATCCTACTCTTGATTTTAATCATATTCAACAATTATATGAATTTACCTACAATTAAACAGGATAAACCTTGCCAAATGATATGAAAGCAAGGATTATTATCAAGGCTTAGGTCAGGCTGATTACAAAAATAAATACTAATCAAATATACTGCAGAAAAAGGCACTTATAAAAACTCATGACCCAAATAAATGTTTACAAACAATTACACAGTGTTAAAATAAATACATTTTAACAAAATAAATATTTTTTTAAACAGTCAATAAAATTGAAGTGAAAATAAATATTCAGCTTCACCACTTTAGTCATAATTTTTGCCCTTAAGGAACTTCTCTGTGATGTCATTACTGCCACAAGTGGTTTTTTAACTTTAGAAAGTTATATGGTTGAAACCGATAATGATGCCAAAAAAACATTTAAAAAAAAGATGGGAAGTCCTCAAATGCTTATTTTGAAATTTTTATTTTGTTTATAGATTATATGCAACCTGTTGTTGTGTTCCCTAATTTGAGTGTACATAAATGAAGGTGTGTGTTGCTGAGCCCGACCTGGACATAATCTGGACTGTACATCAATGCTTATTTTGAAAATGTAATTTTGTTTATAGATTATATGCAATTGGTTGTTGTGTTACCTAATTTTCAGTGTACATAAATGAAGGTGTGTGTTGCTGAGCCCGACCTGGACATAATCTGGACTGGACCTGGTTTTAAGAACCCTTTAAACAATTTAATTTAATTGACAACCTGGTTTGGTGAAGATAAGGTCCCTTTTTAAAAAAATAAAATAAGATAAATAAATTAAAAAAACATTTTCTTGAATAAAAAAAGAAATTAAAACAATATAAAAACAATTACATAAAAAATAGTAATTAATGAAAATGTTAGTGGAGCAGCAGCACACACAATCATGTGTGCTTCACAGACTGTATCCCTTGCAGACTGTATTGATATATATAACAAAAAAAAAAAAAACAATTACAGTGTTAAAATGAATAAATTTTATTTTTTTATTTTATATATATATATATATATATATATATATATATATATATATATATATATAAAATAAAAAAATAAAATAAAAATATATATATATATATATATAAATGTATATATATATATTTATATGTATGTATATATATATATATATATATATATATATATATATATATATATATATATTTTTTTTTTTTTACCTTCTATTTTAGTTACTTTGAGTTTACAACCCTCTGGTACTTTGATTATTATTATTTCTATCTATTGTTTGTAAATGTTGCAGTTTATAAATAAAGGTTTATAAAGTTCCAATTAATTAATTAATTCATCATTGATGCAGCATGACAACATAATTAAATATATCTAATACAAGATGTTTTTGCAAAGTAATATCTAAGGTAAAAGATAAAAGTTAGTATTAAACAGCCCTTTTAACCACAAAAATAACTAGCAAAATATTCAGGGACCAAACAACGAATCCGATGTCTTACACGTCTCTAAGAAATAAGAGAAACAAAATTAGAATTAACGAATACAAGCCTGTCAAAATAAAACATTTATCTATGTAAAATAAACCAAAACTGGGTTATTTAGAGTTTTTGTTTGTATAGAGATGTTGATTGTTCAACCTGGTGGATATTTGAAAATATTGAAACATATTGGAAGTGCATCAATTTGTTTTTACATTGTGAATACAAAATAAAAATAATGTAATATTTAAAAAACCTTGCAGCTGGGCAAAACTTAATAAGTTATTTTGATCTTTTTCCTCTTTTGTCTTTCTGTTTTAAAACATTGATGCATGACAACATAACACATTTTATTTTTCACATCAAGAGGAAACTGGGAAACACAATGAAATATGACAAAGGGACAAATATTACACTGTATTAGAAATCCTACTCTTGATTTTAATCATATTCAACAATTATATGAATTTACCTACAATTAAACAGGATAAACCTTGCCAAATGATATGAAAGCAAGGATTATTATCAAGGCTTAGGTCAGGCTGATTACAAAAATAAATACTAATCAAATATACTGCAGAAAAAGGCACTTATAAAAACTCATGACCCAAATAAATGTTTACAAACAATTACACAGTGTTAAAATAAATACATTTTAACAAAATAAATATTTTTTTAAACAGTCAATAAAATTGAAGTGAAAATAAATATTCAGCTTCACCACTTTAGTCATAATTTTTGCCCTTAAGGAACTTCTCTGTGATGTCATTACTGCCACAAGTGGTTTTTTAACTTTAGAAAGTTATATGGTTGAAACCGATAATGATGCCAAAAAAACATTTAAAAAAAAGATGGGAAGTCCTCAAATGCTTATTTTGAAATTTTTATTTTGTTTATAGATTATATGCAACCTGTTGTTGTGTTCCCTAATTTGAGTGTACATAAATGAAGGTGTGTGTTGCTGAGCCCGACCTGGACATAATCTGGACTGTACATCAATGCTTATTTTAAAAATGTAATTTTGTTTATAGATTATATGCAATTGGTTGTTGTGTTACCTAATTTTCAGTGTACATAAATGAAGGTGTGTGTTGCTGAGCCCGACCTGGACATAATCTGGACTGGACCTGGTTTTAAGAACCCTTTAAACAATTTAATTTCATTGACAACCTGGTTTGGTGAAGATAAGGTCCCTTTTAAAAAAAAAAAAAAAAAAAAAAAGATAAATAAAAAAAACAAAACATTTTCTTGAATAAAAAAAGAAAGTAAAACAATATAAAAACAATTACATAAAAAATAGTAATTAATGGAAATGTTAGTGGAGCAGCAGCACACACAATCATGTGTGCTTCACAGACTGTATCCCTTGCAGACTGTATTGATATATATAACAAAAAAAACAAAAACAATTACAGTGTTAAAATAAATACATTTTAACAAAATAAATATTTTTTTAAACAGTCAATAAAATCGAAGTGAAAATAAATATTCAGCTTCACCACTTTAGTCATAATTTTTGCCCTTAAGGAACTTCTCTGTGATGTCATTACTGCCACAAGAGGTGGAAAAGAGTAACCCTGCATCCCATACCAACCACTACTGAGAAACAGATATTTTGGGCCCCGGCCCTATGGTTAAGAAACACTGCTGAATTAGGAGAATAAACGTAAGTCAAATGTCCTGTCTGTCCTTAAGATGCTCCAATGAAGTGTCGGTCTGCTCCATCGCCCTCAAACGCTCACCCGGAGAAAGCTGAGGTGTGGACCCTCCGCGAGCGCAGCACAGCGTCCCCTAGAGGCTTCGTGCAGACGGACAGCCCCAACTTCCTGTGCAGCAGCCTTCCTCACCACTGGCGGTGCAACAAGACCCTGCCCAGGGCCTTCACCGTGAGCGCCTGCCTGCTTTCAAAAGCCCGCTATTGTAGTTTGTCAATACCCATCCAAGTCCTTCTCCATCCGACCAGGTGCTGGCCCTGAGCGGGGACGTTCCGGATGGCGTGCCGGTCACCGTGATGGCCGGCAACGAGGACAACAGCAGCGCCGAGCTGCGTAACGCCACCGCCACCATGAAGCAGGGACGCGCTCACTTCAGCGACCTGCGCTTCATCGGCCGCAGCGGCAGAGGTGGGAATTAAGAGAGTGCTTTATAGCGCTCTCACGTGAAGTACAAGGCAAAAAAATAAATAAATCAAACGCAAGAATGAAATAAATCATGAATTTCCTGCAGATTGTTCAAGATGGTTGCCCTCTAGGGGTGTCCAAAAAATAGATTTTTCGAATTAACGGCAATTTTTATTTGTAACGATTATAGATGTCCGATAATATCGGACTGCCAATATTATCCACCGATACATGTTTTTAAATGTAATTTTCGGTTTCAAAAAGTAAAATGTATGACTTTTTAAAACGCCGCTGTGTACACGGACATAGGGAGAAGTACAGAGCGCCAATAAACCTTAAAGGCACTGCCTTTGCGTGCCGGCCCAGTCACATAATATCTACGGCTTTCTAACACACACAAGTGAATGCCATGCATACTTGGTCAACAGCCATACAGGTCACACTGAGGGTGACCGTGTAAACAACTTTAACACTGTTACAAATATGCGCCACACTGAGAACCCACACCAAACAAGAATGACAAACACATTTCGGGAGAACATCCACACCGTAACACAACAGAACAAATACCCAGAACCCCTTGCAGCCCTAACTCTCCCGGGACACTACAATATACACCCCCCGCTACTGAATCAAGAGTCGATTCTGAATCGAATATAAGGAGGATGATCTACAAAATTTAGAAGCTGTGTGATAAGTACATCCAGCAAGTAGCAGTATTGCTAAGTGCTAAACAAGATATACAACATATTAATACAATCAAACAATCACTTACTGTACAATGTCTGCTCTCACTGGGATAGTGGTTAGAGTGTCCGCCCTGAGATCGGGAGGTCGTGAGTTCAAACCCCGGCCGAGTCATACCAAAGACTATAAAAATGGGACCCATTGCCTCCCTGCTTGGCACTCAGCCTTAAGGGTTGGAATTGGGGGTTAAATCACCAAAATGATTCACGGGCGCGGGCACCGCTGCTGCTCACAGCTCCCCTCACCTCCCAGGGGGTGATCAAGGGTGATGGGTCAAATGCAGAGAATAATTTCGCCACACATAGTGTGTGTGTGTGTGTGTGTGTGTGTGTGTGTGTGTGTGTGTGTGTGTGTGTGTGTGTGTGTGTGTGTGTGTGTGTGTGTGTGTGACAATCATTGGCACTTTAACTTAACTTATAAAGACTGGGATGTTTATATTAAATTAGAGGGTTTTATGGGTGGAATAGATTAGTCTTGTTATCTGCAGTGTTAGCCACCTCTTACTTGCCATATTTTACGACTTAGAATGCATAAAACAAAGAAAAACAAATGTCTCACATAAGGATTATGAATGATAGGCCAAAATTCCCCAAAAAGTGAAGTTCCACCTAAACCTAAATTTAAACCTTTTTTTTTTTTAACTAAACATTTATTTGAATCCGAAACCTGACTTATGCAACATAAATTTTGGCCCTGGCAGGACTTAAACACACTTAAGTACAAGTGCACATTTTAAAAAACAACTTTTAAAGTACACGGACACAAAAACGACCTTAAAACCTCTAAAGGCTTAGTGGCCACATGCGTGGACAGCACCTTTTAGCTCTTATTTCCAAAATTGTGTACACTACTGAATTGGGGTCTTATGGCCGCTTATGTGGACACTTATACTGCCATCTGGTGGTGTCAGAAGAGTATAACATACATACATTGGAATTTGGGGAAAAAAGTGTAAAAATAAGAATTAGCATGTCACTAAACATGAAGTACACGTTTGTGTACTTATGGACTAAGTACATCATATCAAAAGATGATTCTTAGTTTTTATTCTAATTAGGGTCCAATAAGCCCAAATAGCAAAGACAAATAAAAAAAAAAAGCATGTAAACAAACAGCTGGAGCCTTAAGAGGTTAACCCTAAACCTAACTTTAAACCTTTTTTTTTAACCAAACATTTATTTGAACCCGAAACCTAACTTATGCAACATCAATTTTGGCCCCGGCAGGACTTAAACACACTTAAGTACAAGTGCACATTTTACAAAACAACTTTAAAAGTACACGGACACAAAAACGACCTTAAGGTGCACAAATACACAAGAAAACTATGCAGTGCTTTTCAATTATTTTTTTCATGCAACCCCTTGGGGACAAACATTTTTTCACGCCCCCCTAAATTGATATATACGATTAAGAACCTAATATTAATTTACAGTAAATATTGATGGATTTATCTGTACAAACCACCTTTTTGGCAATTAGGTGCTGGTGCCAGCAACTCTAAGAGTGTTTTTTGCGGATAAATGAATAAATAAATAAATAAATAAACAAATAAACATCAGGTTTTTTAATTGTATTTAAAAAACTTGCTGATATTTCCTGGTTGAGCCAGTTGATTAGTTGGAGCAGTGCTGCCACCTAGCTGGAGGCTTGTGTATCGTTCAAGAATGAAAAAATGACGGCATTACTGGAAGTCTCTCCCGCCCCGCCTAAAACCACCATTTGAGAAGCCCTGCCTGATAGTGTCCTGTACTTTGCCCTCAGGCAAGAGCTTCACCATCAGCGTCAACGTGCTGACCACGCCCCCTCAGGTGGCCACGCTGCGCCGGGCCATCAAGGTGACCGTGGACGGCCCGCGGCTACCCAGACGTGGGTAGACACCCGGAGAAAAACAACCAGCCGAGTTGTTTGGCGAGCTCACGCTTCCCGTTTTCTCTTCCTCAGGGCAGCGTCAGAAAGAGGCGGGAGCTTTTAGGTCGTCCAGGTGCGGCGATGCATTTTCAGGTAGGAGGCGGAGTCAGAGCCCGCCCTCACTTGTCCGACACCAGTCCTTTAAGTGAACGCCCAGGGTTTTCTAACCCCCCTGCAATTCCCAGAAGGCAGCCAAAGGACTGTTAGTTTAAAATGTACCACTAAACGACCGACAATTAGCCACCTTTCTTTAATCAATCAATCAAAGTTTACTTATATAGCCCTAAATCACGAGTGTCTCAAAGGGCTGCACAAGCCACAACGACATACGACATCAGATCCCCCCCGGGCGACCGGTGCAATGGACGTCGAGAGGATCTAGCATAATATTGTGAGAGTCCAGTCCATAGTGGATCTAACATAATAGTGTGAGAGTCCAGTCCATAGTGGATCTAACATAATAGTGTGAGAGTCCAGTCCATAGTGGATCTAACATAATAGTGTGAGAGTCCAGTCCATAGTGGATTTAACATAATAGTGTGAGAGTCCAGTCCATAGTGGATTTAACATAATATTGTGAGAGTCCAGTCCATAGTGGATCTAACATAATAGTGTGAGAGTCCAGTCCATAGTGGATCTAACATAATAGTGTGAGAGTCCAGTCCATAGTGGATTTAACATAATATTGTGAGAGTCCAGTCCATAGTGGATTTAACATAATAGTGTGAGAGTCCAGTCCATAGTGGATCTAACATAATAGTGTGAGAGTCCAGTCCATAGTGGATCTAACATAATAATGTGAGAGTCCAGTCCATAGTGGATCTAACATAATAGTGTGAGAGTCCAGTCCATAGTGGATTTAACATAATATTGTGAGAGTCCAGTCCATAGTGGATCTAACATAATAGTGTGAGAGTCCAGTCCATAGTGGATTTAACATAATATTGTGAGAGTCCAGTCCATAGTGGATCTAACATAATAGTGTGAGAGTCCAGTCCATATTGGATCTAACATAATAGTGTGAGAGTCCAGTCCATAGTGGATCTAAAATAATAGTGTGAGAGTCCAGTCCATAGTGGATCTAACATAATAGTGTGAGAGTCCAGTCCATAGTGGATCTAACATAATAGTGTGAGAGTCCAGTCCATAGTGGATTTAACATAATATTGTGAGAGTCCAGTCCATAGTGGATTTAACATAATATTGTGAGAGTCCAGTCCATAGTGGATCTAACATAATAGTGTGAGAGTCCAGTCCATATTGGATCTAACATAATAGTGTGAGAGTCCAGTCCATAGTGGATCTAAAATAATAGTGTGAGAGTCCAGTCCATAGTGGATCTAACATAATAGTGTGAGAGTCCAGTCCATAGTGGATCTAACATAATAGTGTGAGAGTCCAGTCCATAGTGGATTTAACATAATATTGTGAGAGTCCAGTCCATAGTGGATCTAACATAATAGTGTGAGAGTCCAGTCCATAGTGGATTTAACATAATATTGTGAGAGTCCAGTCCATAGTGGATCTAACATAATAGTGTGAGAGTCCAGTCCATAGTGGATTTAACATAATATTGTGAGAGTCCAGTCCATAGTGGATCTAACATAATAGTGTGAGAGTCCAGTCCATAGTGGATCTAACATAATAGTGTGAGAGTCCAGTCCATAGTGGGGCCAGCAGGAGATCATCTTGAGTGGATTTATAAATGCAACCATTACTTCAGAATGTGGTGGACCACTCCAATGCTCAGATTAGGGCCAGGGGAATCTACTCGTGTTGCTGTAAATATGTATCTCTGATCCCATTAGAAATACTATTTCTCATGTAGTCCATATTCAAGTGCCACTAACTTTTTAGTTTAGCGTTTTTATTTTACAGTGTTTCTGTTTCTGTGAACCTTTTTCACAAAATTTTCCCACAGTGAATATATATATATATATATATATATATATATATATATATATATATATATATATATATATATATATATATATATATATATATATATCACTTTAATCTTGTAAAATTACATAATTATTTCTTCAAATCTTTTTTTCTTAAAGTATTCCTACACTATTATTGTATAATAACTTTCACAATATTGCATTTTTCTTAAAAAATAAAATAAAATAAAATAAAAAAAGGTAAATGGCACAATGTTTTCTGGTAATTTTTTTTTTTTTTCCTCAAAATATTGAGACATAATTTTTGGACAATGGCAACTTTTTTCAAAATGTATATGATTTTAATCTTGTAAAGTTACATAATTTTGTTATGTAAAAGTATTTTTTGCTCAGAATATTGCTAAAAATTGTTGTATGATAATTTTTTCCTCACAATATTCCAACTTTTTTTCTAAAAAGAATTATGACTTTTTTCACAATATATTTTACTTTAATCATGTAAAATGGCATCATTTTTTTCTTGAATTTTTTTTAAAAATATAAAAATATATTTTTTATTATTTCTACACAATTCTTGTAAAACATGTTTTTTCTTACATATTGCGTTTTTCTAAAATAAAAAACTTACATCCTGGAAAATTGCATATTTTGTATTGTAAAATTTTAACTTTTTTTGATCAAAATATTCTGACATTCAATGGTAACGTTTTATCAAGATATTACTAACTACTTTCTAAAAAAATAAAAAAAAATAAAAATGATAAATATATTTGACTTTAATCTTGTAAAATAATTAGTTTTTTCTTAAAATCGTTTTTCGTAAAATATTTCTACACAATTATTGTAAAATAACTTTTTTCCCTTTTTCAGTAACTTTAAAGAAAAAAAAGATGTTTTCACAATGTATTTGACTTTAATCCTGTTAAATGGCATATTTTTTCTTAAAAAAAACTTTTTTCTTAATATATATATATATATATATATATATATATATATATATATATATATATATATATATATATATATATATATATATATATATATATATATATATATATATATTTCTACACAATTGTTGTAAAATAACTTTTTTTCACAAGATTTACATTTTAAACCAAACATGTTTTCATAATATATTTGACTTTAATCCTGTGAAATGGCATATTTTTTCTTAAATTAAATATTTTCATAAAATATATATATTTCTTAAATATTTTTACACAATTCTTGTAAAATAACTTTTTTTTCACAACATTGCGTTTTTAAAACAAACAAACAAACAAACATGTTTTTATAATATATTTGACTTTAATCCTGTTAAATGGCATATTTTTTCTTAAAAAATACTTTTTTCTTAAAATATATATTTCTTAAATTTTCTACACAATTCTTGTAAAATAACTTTTTTTTCACAACTTTGCTTTATAAAAAAAACATGTTTTCACAATATTTGACTTTAATCCTGTTAAATAGCATATTTTTTCTTAAAAAAAACTATTTTCTTAAAATATATATATTTCTTAAATATTACTACACAATTCTTGTAAAATAACTTTTTACAACATTGCGTTTTTCAAAAAAACAAACATGTTTTCACAATGTATTTGACTTTAATCCTGTTACATAGCATATTTTTTCAACAAAAAAAAAATGTTTTCTTAAAATATATATATTTCTACACAATTCTTGTAAAATAACTTTTTTTCAAAACATTGCATTTTTGTAAAAAAAAATAAAAAAATTTCACAATATATTTGGCTTTAATCCTGTTAAATATTTAGTTCTTGTAAACATTTTTCTTACATAGTTGTCGTACAATGACAACTTTTTCTAGTGTCAAAGCTGTCCTCCTCTGCAGATTGCAGACCACTGTCCTCCTCCCTCTGGGCCGGCGAGGCGTCGTTGTTTGGTCACATGACCGCCCTGACGTCTTCCTTCGCTCCCAATCCCAGAAGGCACCACCTGTCGGGCCTCTCGTACGCTGCCCCGCCCCCAGTCTACACTTCCTACCTGCCCCCAGCTCCGCCCCCTCCACTCAGCCACTGTGGTCCGTTCTACTACGGCTCCAACCAACCCACCCAGACTGCGGAGGACGGCGCGGTCGCATTGACTAATTACAACGAAGGGGCGTGTCTTTCCCACAGAGGGGAGGAGCCTGTCTGGAGGCCTTATTGATGTCCCTCAATTATGATTTCTTCTTCTGTTTACTTTCTCTTTTCTATTTCATTTACTTGCGTGTCGTGAATAATAAGGAAATAAGTTGTTTTTTTATTTTCCATAAATTATTATTTATTTGAAAATGTTTCAAAAAATAAGTAAGCTTGTCAATTTACACTGGAATATGAATAATGTTAATTACTTCTTCTTCTATTTACTTTCTCTTTTCTATCTTATTTACTTGCGTGTCATGAATAATAAGAAAATAAGTCGTTTTCCATTTTTCTATAAACTACTGTTCAGTGTAAAATGTTCCAAATTATGTATGGGCCTCATTTTACACTGGAATATGAATATGTTTTAAGCCTAAAGTTTAAATTGGTGCCTTAAGTCACAGGTGTCAAACTCAAGGCCTCTGGCCCGCTAAATCATTTTATGTAGCCCGTGTGTTAGATTCCCGTTATTGACTTACAAGTTCTTCCTGCGAGTCAAACTCCAGCACTCCGTTCAACGGGTCCTGTCCTCTCGGCGCAGACGGTCTTACTGGGCTGCTCCACCGATGTAGACACTACTCAGCTGGATGGCGAGGCAATGCGCCTAGCTCTACTACCCTGTGTTGATTCACCGTCTGTCCCTCTTCCTTTTGTGGTATACTCGGTAGAGAAGCCTATCTCTTTAAGGTCGAGTTAAATCCCCACAAATCCCGCTGTTTTAAGGGTAGCTTGCCTCTCTGAATCTTGGCTTTTGTTACTGACTAGGTTAGGTTTTGAGGGCGTTGGAAAGGAAAAGCCCTACAGGACATATTTGTAAGTGGACTCCATTAGAGTGACCCTTCAGAGCTAGGTGTTGGACACACAGTGATCCTATAGTTTTGCATCCAGGACGTGTTGGTAGGTGGAGGGTTGAAAGTGGCAAAGAGACCTCTCTGTGGCCCATTCGATGCTACGTGTACGTAAGAAATCCCGTATAATAATGAATTGTGCATCCCTATATACCCTCGGTTTTGGGATGGATACTTTCTCTTAGCCAATCCACCTCTCTCTGCTATGGGGCTATTATGCATCACATTATTCTCAACAGTACATTGGTTACAGTATACTTGTTGCTACCTTTTGACTGGAAGATTCTGGAACGTTCCAGACTCTTACCTAACTTCCCGTTTCTGACTGGCCATCTGTCTCCAAGCCCCGTTTTCCCTGACTTGCTCCTTTCTTAGTTCCTCTTTTCTTGACCAGACAACGTGACGTTGCTATGCCTTTTCTTTCCCCTCTTTTAGTCTTAAGTATTTTTATTTTCTCCTACTAGGATAATACACATATTCCCCATTTGATTAACCTGTTTTAATACACTTGATTACTATGATTACCATACAGGATTACTTGTTGTGATTACTATCATTGATTACACTCAGAACTATATAACTGATTATATAACTGGGCCCTTCGGTTGCCATGCCTTGCTGTTAGAAGTGATGGGACTAGTTTGGACTAGTCTTGCTAAGGCCCGTAGGGCTGGGAGGGGGTTTCTACTTATTTTGACACCCGCAAAAAAATGAAATTATTATTATTCTCTTTTTACTAAACAAATTCAACCTTTCATTTTGACAGAAGACAATACATGTGCTGCATGAAATTTTATACATATAAAGTTTGATCTGATATTGCAACAAATATATTATCATACATTCCAAACATTTTTTGTTACAAAAAAATGAGTAATTAAATATCTACTTGACCCATGATTTTAAAGCAAGTTATCCATCAAATGGTACACTGTAAATATGATTTTTACGGTAAGAAAAACATCGTCAGAAAAAGCCAAAAAAAGCTTTGGTACAGTTTTTTCTTCCCATTTAGATGCAGTAAAAACCACCAAAATGTCAGTTTTTTACTGTAAAATTTACAGATTTTTTTTAATAGTGTACATAAAAAAACATATCATTAATGGATAATTGTATACATTCATGTATCATTTACTGTCACAAGGGGCCTTCAGAGTGCACCATAATGTCAGTTTTTTACTGTAAAAATGTACAGATTTTCTTACAGTGAGCATAACAAATATATATAATAAATAGTAGGGATGTCCGATAATGGCTTTTTGCCGATATCCTATATTCCGATATTGTCCAACTCTTTAATTACCGATACCGATACCAACCGATACCGCTATATATACAGTCGTGGAATTAACACAATATTATGCCTAATTTGGACAACCAGGTATGGTGAAGATAAGGTCCTTTTTTAAAAAATTAATAAAATAAGATAAATAAATTAAAAACATTTTCTTGAATAAAAAAGAAAGTAAAACAATATTAAAACAGTTACATAGAAACTAGTAATTAATGAAAATGAGTAAAATTAACTGTTAAAGGTGAGTAATATTAGTGGACCAGCAGCACGCACAATCATGTGTGCTTACTGACTGTATCCCTGCAGACTGTATTGATATATATTGATATATAATGTAGGAACCAGAATATTAATAACAGAAAGAAACAACCCTTTTGTGTGAATGAGTGTAAATGGGGGAGGGAGGTTTTTTGGGTTGGTGTACTAATTGTAAGTTTATCTTGTGTTTTTTATGTTGATTTAATAAAAAAAACCCAAAAAAAACCGATACCGATAATAAAAAAAACGATACCGATAATTTCCGATATTACATTTTGAAGCATTTATCGGCCGATAATATCGGACATCTGTAATAAATAGATAATTGTATATATTTATATAGTATTTACTGTTACAGTCGGCCTTCAGAGTGCACCATAATGTCAGTTGTTTACTGTAAAATTTACAGATTTTTTTTTACATTGTAAATAAATATATATAATTAATAAATAAATGTATATAATATTTACTGCAGGGGTGTCCAAACTTTTAGACTTGGAGGACGCATTGGGCTAAAAAAAATTTGGCCGGGGGCCGAAAGCCGACTGCATGTAAAGTAGCAATAAATACATATACATATATATATACATATACATATACATATATATATACATATACATATATATATATATATATATATATATATATATATATATATATATACATACAGTTTATACACATATATATCATATATATGTGTGTGTACATATTTATATATACGGATTATATTAATATACTGGATATATAATTAATATGATAGGACATTAAGAGTATGTGAAACTTCGACTCTTACCTTGTTTACTTCCGTGACAACCTTCTTAAAGTTTTGTAATCATTTAGAAATATCAGCCAACTAAAATGCGCCAAACATGGATAAGTGTGGATGTGGCAAGAGTGTTTTGCATTTTTCCCATCATGCTTTGTAAAGAATTCATACGGGTGTAATTTTGTATTATGTGTTGTGCTTGGACATTTTTAATAATATCCACAAAGTTCAGTGAGCAGGTTGTGTTGTGTGTTGACTTTTTGTGTTGGTTTATTTGCGCCAAGAGTGGGAAAGTTGTTTGGATTGGGTCATATATAAACATTCTGTGCTGAGTACATTTTAGAGTGCAATTCATGGTAATTTCCATGAATTACTGACATTGTCCAGAAGACCACGTCAAAGTTGCACCAGTTATACAGTCAGATAATTAAAATTAGATTCCTGAATGAATCTAACACACTTGGCCCGCGGGCCGTAGTTTGGACACCCCTGATTTACTGTTACAAGCGGCCCTCCGAGGAAAGCCATAACTGTGATGTGGCCCTCAATGAATACGAGTTTGACACCCCTGCCTTAAGCTGTCAAAATATGCTTTTAACTAATTATTCTCGTCCAATCAGATTACGATAACACAAAGTATAAACACAACTTGATGCCTTGCTAAAAGTGACGTGAACCATCTTTTAGTTGAATATTACACAGAAAAGTGATGTGTTGACAATGAATAAAACCTGCACAGTTATGTTGACAGTATTTTCCATGTCCGCTCTCTGATGGGTTGCTTCAAAAGTGGCCTTAAGACTGCATGGCCAAGCTCTCCTGCAAGAAAACAAAACAAAAAACGTTTCATTAAACTGTGAGACATATTTAGAATATCGTTTAATGCAGTTGGCTTGTTAGCGGTCTTTGTCGTGTGTGTACAATATTATTTCAACAATCTAATGTAATAATTACAACAAAGACTTTTGTTGCAAATGCTGATCCGAAATCGTTGACCGTCAGGAGGGGAAGGAGTGAGTGACATCCAGGCTTTATTAATATGTCAATTATAAATATGGCTGCAATTTTTATCTTAGCTCAACTTTTACCACTAAATAAAATCAAAGCATGCAGGAGCCGTTTTGATATTTTTCACTTTCAAAACCAATTAGCGTATAGAGATTAGTTTAACCTTTAGGCCCCCCCTCAAGTTTGGAAGGGTTTCAGTCATAAAAAAGTTACACACAAATTGTATATATATATATATATTTTTCCATTCAACGCTTGAATTTTAAGATCAGGATTGTCCAAACTACGGCCAATTTGGCCAGCGAGACATCATGAGTTCAACAAAGCTTTGCCCTGCGCTTTCAAATTAATAATAAATACCAGGCAGTCTCTGAATGCTACATATTTGCTGCCATCTTGTGGACGATGTGAGTAAATCAGATCAATGACCCTTGAGAGTGTTTTGGAATGTTAGCACAGCTAATCCAAACAACCTTCCCTAGTCATGATGCAAAAAAAAAAAAAAAAAAAACCATACAAAAATGCAACTAACAAATGTCAACACATAACACAGCCTGCTCACTGAATTCTGTGGACATTATGACAAACGTCCAAACACAATAAAAAAAAAATCTAAATTACATCCATCTAAATCCCCTGCAATGCATGATGGGAAAAATGCAAAACACTTACTCGACACTTATCCATGTTTGGCACATTTTAGTTGCTTGATATTTCTGATTTATTACAAAACTTTAAGGAGGTCGTCACGGCAAGTTTTTTTTGTTTTCTTTAATGTTTTATGTCAAAGCTGTGTTTTTATGGCAAAAACACAAAATATGCAATATTTCCCTCAAAAATTGTTTTCAAAGGGGACATTTTTGATGCCTCAAATAAAACAATAATTTATAACAACATTATTTTTTGAGCAATGACAGTTTAAAAAAAAGTCCCACTAAAATTATTGGGTATGCAAAAGGTGTTAAAAATAAGTCATACATTTTATTTTTTTTACTTTCGGCCCTTAAGTCTGTAGTCCAGACAAAGTTTTTTTTCTTTTTTTTTTCAGGTTTTTTTTGTTATGTTTTATTTCCTTTGTGTCAAAAAAACATAGTTTTTTATGACAAACACACAAAATATGCAATATTTTCCCCAAAAAACATTTAAAAGTGGAACATTGGAGCCTTGTATTGGTCAAAAATTCTAAACATTGATTTTGATTTATTATTATTTTTTTGAACAGTTTAAGAGAAAAAAACAGCCTGCATTGCAGCTTTGTGTTGATAGTCAATATTGCAACTTTTTCTCGTTACATTTCACCTGTTTTGCTCTTTTATTCCACTTTTTCATGTTTCGTTATTTTAAAATAGTATTTTTAGAATGTGCAGCGGGCTGTTAAAATGGCCCCCGGGGCCACACTTTGGCCAGCCCTGTCTATAGTAGCTATTCACAGGCTATTGCTACTGTATTCAGTTTCTAGTTGGACTTGGTGTTGCATTCAAGGAAATGAGAATTCCAGCTTTCAATCAAGATTCATGGAAGTTCCCTGGAATGTCTCAGAAAATAGTAGGTCGACACAGCTAGAAAATGTGGAGAAAAAGGACTGACCTGTGAAGCACTGAGTTCAGCCACCCTCTTGCTCCATTCTTCCTCGGTCATCTCCTCCTCCTCCTCCTCCTCCTCTTCTTCATTCTTCACTTCCACACGAGGCTCTCCTGACAAACACAGTTTAATAGTTCAATACCTCCAAAACAGAACACCAACGTAAGTCGCGTGTTTATGATTACAGACACCTGAAGTACTCTCAAGCAGAGCAGACTGCACTCTCTCTCTCTCTCTCTCTCTCTCTCTCTCTCTCTCTCTCTCTCTCTATGTCCACTACTTGATGTCCATATCCTCCCCACCCCTCCACACCCCTGATTGTAAATAATGTAAATAATTCAATGTGATTATCTTGTGTGATGACTGTATTATGATGATAGTATATATCAGGGGTCGGCAACCCAAAATGTTAAAAGAGCCATATTGGACCAAAAATACAAAAACAAATCTGTCTGGAGCCACAAAAAATTAAAAGCCATATTACATACAGATAGTGTGTCATGAGATATACATTGAATTAAGAGGACTTAAAGGAAACTAAATGAGCTCAAATATACCTACAGATGAGGCATAATGATGCAATATGTACATATAGCTAGCCTAAATAGCATGTTAGCATCGATTAGCTTGCAGTCATGCTGTGACCAAATATGTCTGATTAGCACTCCACACAAGTCAATAACATCAACAAAACTCACCTTTGTGCATTAATGCACAACGTTAAAAGTCTGGTGGACAAAATGAGACAGAAAAAGAAGTGGCATAAAACACGTCCTAGAAAGTCGGAGAAAGTTATACATGTAAACAAAGTATGGTGAGTTCAAGGACCGCCAAAATTAGTAGGACAAAACGGCGCTCGCCAAATACTCGAATCAGTGAAGCATGTTTAATATAAACAGTGTGCTTTATAACAATTAGGGAGGTTTGTGTCATGTTTGTCCTCCTACAGAAACCATATTAAAACCAAAAATATATTTTTTTCCCGTCGTCTTTTTCCATTTTTCATACATTTTTGAAAAAGCTCCAGAGAGCCACTAGGGCGGCGCTAAAGAGCCGCATGCGGCTCTAGAGCCGCGGGTTGCCGACCCCTGGTATATATGATAGTATATATCTGTATCATGAATCAATTTAAGTGGACCCCGACTTAAACAAGTTGAAAAACTTATTCGGGTGTTACCATTTAGTGGTCAATTGTACGGAATATGTACTTCACTGTGCAACCTGCTAATAAAAGTCTCAATTAATCAATCAATCAAAAGATACAGTAACTGTGCTGCTGCAGACTACATTGTCTTTTTTTAATCAATGCTACAAACTCCTCTGGTAGGTACTTCAAGCAGGAACGTCCAAATGATCCGAAAACCCACAAACACCATAAAACACATCCTAAGGAAAATAATGTAAATGCAAAAAACACACACACACCCCAAATAAACATAGCATGAGAAAAACACTGCAAGTTGACAGAACACAAAAGAAGGAAGTTAATCATGCTACCAGAAAGTTAGCCATTCTACCAGGAAGTTAGCCATGTAAGTTAGCCTTGCTACCAGGAAGTTAGGCATGCTACCAGAAAGTTTGCCAGACTACCAGAAAGTCAGCCATGGAAGGTCGCCATGCTACCAGAAAGTTAGGCATGCAACCAGGAAGTTAGCCCTGCAACCAGGAAGTTAGCCCTGCAACCAGGAAGTTAGCCATGCTACCAGGAATTTAGTCAGACTACGACAAAGTCAGCAACACTACCAGGAAGTCATCCATGGAAGTTAGCGCTGCTACTAGGAAGTTAGCCGTTGCAACCAGGAAGTTAGCCATGCTCTTTTTATTACCAAATATGTGTTATATGTGTTTTATGTCGCACGATTGCACCAAGAAAAATTCCTAGTTTGTGAACCCGTTCTCAAACAATGGCAATAAAACTATTCTGATTCTGATTCTGATGCTACCAGGAAGTTAGCCATGGAAGTTAGCCATGCTAACAGGATGTTAGCCATGCAACCAGAAATGTAGCCATACTACCTGGAAGTTAGCCATGCTAACAGGATGTTAGCCATGCAACCAGAAATGTAGCCATAGAACCTTTATTTAACCAGATAAGAAAACCCATTGAGATCAAGATCTCTTTCACAAGGGTGACCTGGCCAAGAGGTCAACAGCACATGTCACAGAGCAGTTTCAAAATAAATACATTAAGACATACATTTTAAAATACATAAGAGAACTGTAAAACAACAGAGATTTACATCTTTAAAAACACAGGCACTGTGCAAACTATAACTACCTGGAAGTTAGCCATGCTACCAGGAAGTTATGCATGCTACCGGGAAGTTCGCCAGACTACCAGGAAGTCAACCATGGAAATTAGCCATCCTAACAGGAAGTTAGCCTTGCCCAGGAAGTAAGGCATGCTACCAGGAAGTTCACCAGACTACTAGGAAGTCAGGCATGCTACCAGGAAGTTCACCAGACTACCAGGAAGTCAGCCATGCTACCAGGAAGTTCGCCAGACTACCAGGAAGTCAGCCATGCTACCAGGAAGTCAGCCATGGAAGTTAGCCATGTGACCAGGAAGTTAGGCATGCTACCAGGAAGTCAGCCATACAACAAGGAAGTTAGCCATGCTACCAGGAAGTTAGCATTACTACCAGGAAGTTAGGCATGCTACCAGGCAGTCAGCCATATAACAGAGAAGTTGGCTATGCTACCAGGAAGTCAGCCATGGATGTTAGCCATGCAACCAGGAAGTTAGCCAGGTATTTTTCTAGTGAATGTACTTTTGGTTTTGGATGGTTTGTGTGTTTGGAGCGTTTGAAAGTTGTTTTGCGTTTGTCCCTGTGGGCCACCGTAGTTGGAAAAGTTTTCAGTGTTTTGTTCCTTCTCACCGTTGCAGGTCAGAGCGGTGCACACCCAGTTTCCACACGCACACACACACTTGTTGCACTCCAGCCGAGTCTCGGTGCCATCCTCAAACACTTCATCCTCCAAAGCACATTCTGTAATAATAATCATAATAATGTTCAGACAAATGATAAAGTTTAGTGAATACAACACTGAAGTGAATATTTTGGGTGACAGAAGTAGAAAAAAGTGTACTTACGTCTTTCAGGTGGATGGTAGGTCGGCGTCAAACAATTAATAAATTCTGTCGGACTTAATTTCCAATCTGCATTCTCGTCTGACAGCTCGATCAAAGCATCAACACACAAAGACCTGACAGAAGGAAACTTTTAAATTCAATGCTTTTTAATGTTTTTATTTAGTCAATTCATATCACATATACCTGAGCAGAGTGTTGGTCTCCAAGGTGTTGGAGGAGTTGAGGTTCAGTGCCGTTTCATTATGTTGCAGAAAACTTAAGAACTCTTTGGAATCCAGCTGAGAATCTCCATTATCGTACATCTGTAACACACAATACACACATCTGTAACACACACATCTGTAACATACAATATACACATCTGTAACACACAATATACACATCTGTAACACACAATTCACAAATCTGTAACACACAATACACACATATGTAACACACGATACACACATTTGTAACACGTATGACACACAATACACACATCTGTAACACCCAATACACACATCTGTAACACATTTGGTAAGATATTCAACACACATATGTAACACATTTAACATACATCTGTAACACATGTAACACACAAGTGACAAATCTGTAACACATGTAAAACACACATTTAACACATGTCTGTAAGATATTCTACACACATCTGTAACACATGTCTGTAAGATATTCAACACACATCTGTAACACGTTTAACATACATTTGTAAGACATAATGTATCACACATATGTACCACACATGTGACACATTTAACACACAGCTGTAAAATATTCAATATACATTTGTAACATGTTTAGCATACGTCTGTAACACACAATACACACCCCTGCAACACACAATACACACATCTGTAACACATTTAACACACAACTGTAACAAATGTAAGACAATACACATTTCTGAAACGCATGTAACACACATTTGTAACACTTTTAACACACAATGCACACATCTGTAACACACAATACACACACATGTACACACAATACACACACCTGCAACACACAATACACACATCTGTAACACACTTGTAACACGTGTAACACACAATATACATATCTGAAACACGTTTAACACACAACTGTAACACACAATACACATATCTGAAACACATTTTTTATCTGAAACACATTTAACGCACAACTGCAACACACAATACACATTGATGAAACACATTTAACACACGTAACACACAATACAAACATCTGTAACACATTTAACACACTACTGTAACACACAATACACATATCTGAAACAAATTTTTTATCTGAAACACATTTAACACACAACTGTAACACACAATACACATATCTGAAACACATTTTTATCTGAAACACATTTAACACACAACTGTAACACACAATACACATATCTGAAACACATTTAACACACAATACAAACATCTGTGACACATTTAACACACTACTGTAACACACAATACACATATCTGAAACAAATTTTTTATGTGAAACACATTTAACACACAACTGTAACACACAATACACATATCTGAAACACATTTTTATCTGAAACACATTTAACACACAACTGTAACACACAATACACATATCTGAAACACATTTAACAAACATAACACACAATACAAACATCTGTAACACATTTAACACACTACTGTAACACACAATACACATATCTGAAACAAATTTTTTATCTGAAACACATTTAACACACAACTGTAACACACCATACACATATCTGAAACACATTTTTTATCTGAAACACATTTAACACACGTAATACACTATACACACATCTGTACCACATTTCACACACAACTGTAACACTCAATACACATTTCTGAAACACATTTTTTATCTGAAACACATTTAACACACAACTGTAACACACAATATACATATCTGAAACACATTTAACAAACGTAACACACAATACAAACATCTGTAACACATTTAACACTCAACTGTAACACACAATACACATATCTGAAACACGAATAACACAATTTGTAACACACAATACACACAGCTGTAACACATTTAACACAATTGCAACACAAAAAACACACCTGTAACACATTTAACACACGACTGTAACACATATCTGAAACAAATTTAACACTTAATTTGTAACACATGTAACACACGATACACGCAGCTGTAACACATGTAACACACAGCATGTAACACATTTAACACCTGTTACACAAAGCACATACACATAATTGATGCCATGTGATGTAAAAACTAACCTGAAAGTAAGTTTGCATGAGCTGTTTAACTAATGAGGCGTCAGATCCCACCTCCTGCTGGACCCACTGGATCACTCGCTCCCTCAGCCAGTCGCGATCAGACAGGAAACACACGACTGCAAACACAACATGGCAGCAAAGGCTGCTGTGTCAAAACGCTTCACTCAAACGTGGAGTGTTTCAACTTTGACCTACTTGGACTCACGTCCGTCTTGGCCGGCTTCTCTGGGAAGAGAAACACGGACATCATCACAACACACAAATACACACATGCTGAGTGTGTCATCACGTCCACCATCCGCCATGAAACATCTTCCATATTTGCTTACTCATCAATAATCCCTTTCAGTGTTGTCACCGGGTAAAGACCGATCCAAACACCAATAGTGTCGACTCCAAGGATACTTTAATACTGGATCCATACTAGCAATATTTTTCAGTTCTTCTCCTTTTATTTTACACAAATATATTTTTTTGTTTTCATTCATATTGTTCAGTGTTTCCCACACATTCATTTATTTGTGGCGGCCTGCCACGAAAGAATTACGTCCGCCACAAATAAAAAAAAAATTAAATTTTTTTTTTTTTTTTTTTTTGTCCTCTCCAGCTTCTCAGGCAAATCATATAGTTGATGTAGATGCCCATATCGGCTGTTCAGATTTACTTTAAAAAAGAGAAGTGTAGGATACTTCTCTTGTTGCCTTATTTGTATTTGACTTTATTAAATGTATTTATATTACAAACACAACATGTGTATATAACAAAGGGTGCAAAGTCTGCAGGCAGTAGGAAACACATGGTTAAGTGTAGGGACTAAAACTGATGGCAGTCTAATGTTCAAGATTTTTGGAGCTCTTTGTTCAGTGGATCAGATGTTTGATGAAGCTCTGTGTCTATCTACCACCACTACTGTTTTCTGTTTATTTGTTACTGACTGTGGCAGGACACCTCTGCCTCTGTTTCACTTTATGTTGCTGGTAAATAATATGGTTGTAGTAGTAGGCTAAAGTTAAATTATTTAGTATGCACTAATTAAAGGGGCAGAGCTTTATGAGACATTTCAGCTTTTATATTTTATAAGATATATTTTTTGTAAGAACCACAATTAATAAATATATTTCAGTGAATAACTTATTGTTCAAATCTGTATATAAATATGTACATAAAGTGTTGTAATTATATTGTAAAATGGATGGATGGATGGACGTTTGAAACAAAACTGTTATTATTAATTAGTAAGTATACATTTTTTGAGCCTTTTTAGAGAAAATCATATCATTGTAGTAAATTATGCAAATTATTCGATGATGTCATGTGACCACGCCCATAGCCACGCCCCCACCACCACAGGTATCTTGGCAGTTTATGGGAAACACTGTTGTTATATTGTTATACTTACCTATTTTCCTATTATATAATGGCCCTATCACAGTGATACACCAGCGTTTACCATGAATTGATTAACGTGGACACCGACTTAAACAAGTTGAAAAACTTATTCGGGTGTTACCATTTAGTGGTCAATTGTACGGAATATGTACTGTACTGTGCAATCTACTAATAAAAGTTTCAATCAATCACACTGCTGCCTCCCACAGGTCAGACAAGGTACTACATTAGAACTTGGACAGATGTTTAGTAAGTGTATTAAGTCATTTCTCTAACATTGTAAAAAATGCTTAACCTTTTTAAAAAATATATGTCTTCAGGTGTGATATTATAACTCGACGTGTCGTGTGTGTTCTGCGCACCTGGACAGCGTCCCGTGGTCTCGGCGTGGATCTTGGTGCGGGTGACGCAGGCGTCTCGGTGCAGCTCACAGTGGTTCCTGTAGGACCTGCCGTTGCTGGCGCACACCCAGTGCTCGGAGACGTCACACCGCTGCATGGCGAGCGAGGCGTTAATTTCAGGAAACACGCGGCTCGTCTGCGGTTAGTCTTCGGCCTTCCCCCGGGGGGGGGACCTCGTCTTACCTGCAGACAGCGACAGACGGGCCGGCCTCCGTCGTCGGACACGCACTCGCGGCCGGCTCCACAGAAAGTTCTGCTACAAACCGACTGATCCTGAAGAACACAAAGAATGAAGACGTGTCCACACCTTCCATTTCTCTGAATAGAGTGTGTCGGACTGCAGATGGTGACCTCTGACCTCCTAGGGGCCTGCTGCTTTCAATGACAAAGAGCCTGTGCAGCGCGCGTGCAGCTGGTCAGTGTAGGACACATACGCACGCCGTAAGTAAGTCGGCGTTCGATTCCCACACACCCTTGACGTGACCCATATCATAATAGGCTGTTAGCATGACAACAATGAGGTTAGGGTTCGTGTTGAACTTAGGGATCGGTTAAACTAGGCTGACCATATTCTGAAATCCCAAAAAGAGGACACATATATGCGTGCCAAGGCGGGCAGCACGCCAAGACTAGGTGAAAATATGCCAATGATACTCGAACTTGCTTTATAAATAATATATATATTTAAATAAAGCAATTTTTCTCCTCTGTTGACAGCAGTGTTGGCGCTAGTAATTTTCAAAATGGGGTCCCACAGTAAATTTTTGGGGTCCCACTTTTTTGTAAGCATTTAGAAAACAAATGATAAACGTATGCATTGTCCTGTTATAACTCACATTCTATATTGTGTTTTGGAAAAAGGTTGTCATAAACGTTACTTAATTCATTAAAAATTAAAAAAAAAAAAAAAAAAAAAAATATGTGTATACATATGTAAATGTATTCAGTTATAAACATTCATTCGCTTTCTTCTTTCCTTCATGGATCTGAACTTTACCACTGCTGGTAGTTTTTGATATGTTTTTATTGAATAAGTTGTAGGTGTATTTATTTCAGTATAAAAGTGTAAAAAGTGTTTTGCTTGGGTCATGAAATGATGATAATGGTGTGCCAGGGCATACATACATTTTATATTTAACGCTTAAATCTCTGGACTCTACATCAACTTCAGATCTATTCCTCATTTCAAAATGTTTTAGTTTTTTTTATGTTGTTTTTAGTGTTTGTTTGTTTTCCGCCCTTTTTTGTCAAACAAAACTATGTTTTTTTATGGCAAACACACAAAATATGCAAAATCTTCCACCGAAAATATTTTTCTAAGTGGAATATTTGATGTAAATAAACATTGATTGATTGATTGATTGATGTGAAGTAATCGGAACCTTGGATAGGTCAATAATTCATAATAACATTGATTTTGAGTCAATAATATGTTTTGAGCAATAACAGTTTGAAAGAAAAAACAACAGCTTTGTTTTATTAGTCAACATTGCAACTTTTTCTAAATTACATTTCACGTTTAAGCTTTTTTATTTCACTTTTGTTATGTTTTTGTTTATTTTAATAGTATTTTTAGAATGTGCCGTGGGCCTTTAAAACATTAGCTGTGGGCTGTAAATGGCCTCCAGGGCACACTTTTGACACCCTTGCTATATAAAAAATAAAATCTGATAAATCTATGGATAAAAAGCAGAGCCTGGCGACGCATGCGCGTTTATCATAACTCTCTCGCTCTCTCTGTCTCTGCCCCTCCCTCACGAATGCTGCTGCGTGCGCACACTTTCACAATTTGTTTTGTTTTTAACCCCTTCTTAACCCTGGACGTACATTGAAAATACACGCAACCCTAACTCAAAATGCAGGTCATTTGAGGCATTTAAGAAACTCCGCCCGGACATCTCCGCAAAAGAGGACATGTCCGGGGAAAAGAGGACGTATGGTCAGTCTAGGTTAAACGGCCCGCAGCATAATCGTTAGCATGCTAGCTGTTTTGCTACTTTTGCAGGTACACACCTCAGTCATATTTTGGTACTTGATGCATGCTAACAATAGCAGGCTCACATTTTAAACAACATTTTCGGGTACAAACCTAATAATAAATAAATAAATAATATATAAAACCTAGTAAGATATTTTGGTGCTTGACGCAAGTTACAGTTATCATTTTGGCATGCTAACGTTAGCGTGCTAGATTTTTTATTTTTTTTTATAGCTACTTTAGCCAGGATACACCTCAGTGTCATATATTTTTGGGTGTTTCACTTATGTTAACTCTAAGCCTAAGGAGTGTGAATCTTTGGGCACCTGACAATTCGATCCGATTCTGATTCTTAGGGTGACGATTCCATTCAGAATGGATTCTCGACTCAACACGATTCTCGCAATGTATTCCTGGTTATAATAATTATAATTAAACTTTTCAAAAGAAGTAACAGGTTAGTAAAGCTCCTTCTGGTTGGATCCACTATGGACTGGACTCTCACAATATTATGTTAGATCCACTATGGACTGAACTCTCACAATATTATGCTAGATCCACTCGACGTCCATTGCACCGGTCCCCTCCAAGATTTGTCATTGTCCTATTGGGTTGAGTTTTTCCTTGCCCTGAGCCGAGGATGTTGTTGTGCTTGTGCAGCCCTTTGAGACACTCGTGATTTAGGGCTATATAAGTAAACATTGATTGATTGATTGATTGATTGATGGTTGCATGGGGATGGCCTAAAAATGTTGGGTAAAGGTTTTTAAAAATAGATTCTTATAAAAAAAAAAAATCCATATTTATGTATGTAAAAAAAAATCCATATTTATGTTGTATTTTTCAAATCAATTTTTTAAAATGATAAATCAATTTGTAATCTGTATAAATAATTTTTGGCGCCATGTAAAAGGTTGCAAATAGAGACGTTCGTAAAGCGAGGCTGGACTGTATGTATTAGTTTAGCAGTTCCATACAGTGGAACCTGCTTATGTCAGCGCGTCTCAGTCTGTGTGCTCTAAAAAATCAATACAGTATTTTTTTTGTTTACATTTTTGGTTCAAATTCTGCGATTTTAGAGGTTAAGGGTTCATGAAACACTTAAAACATTAATAACTAATTCATAAAATCGCGAGTTGTTTTGGGAAAAAGCCTGCAAATATTTCAACATCTGTCACAAATGAAAAAAAACAAAAAACGGAAACAAATTCAGGCATTTAAAAAAAAAATCCTGTGAAATCCTGGAGGGACTGAAAAAGAAAGGCTAATGATTCGGTCTCGTTTGATCAGACACCAAACTAAAGAGGAACAAGCAGTCAGCATTTCGCACAACGCCGCCATCAAGAGCGCCGCGGGGCCGACGAGATTAGAGAGGAGCTGCCGCCATCTTTAATCATCACTCACGCACCTGACAACCTGCTGTGCGTGACAAGGTGTTCCACTTGAAGGATCAATTTAGAAGTGTCATGTTCAACATGTAGTGAACTTGTGGTTAAAAACACAAACACTGACGCCCTTTGACCTCAGCCTGGACCTAAGGCCTTCCTGCAGGCGTCGTCTTGTCCCGGTGAGGACCTCGGAGGGATTTAGGAGGTCTAACATGACTTCATAACAGCAGTAACTCATCTTTGTGATGTTTTTAATGCGTCAGCACATTCTCTATGGCACCGCCCACCTGGGTAGACGCTCGCAGCGACGCTCAGCTGAAATAGTGCACGCAATTAAAGTGCTCGCACTAGACTGGGTCAAAGTGCGATACATTCCTGGAATAATTTGGGTGGGCGATGTATAATCAACATTCCTATTTTCACATTCCTTTTTAAAAAAAAATATTGTAATTAATTTGATTGTATTTATTTACCATTTTTACATTCCCTTTTTTAATTGATTTATTTAATATTTTTACATTCCTTTTTTAAATTGTTTTTATTCAATTCTAGTTATTTATTTACTGTTTTCAATTTCCTTTTTTATTTTTTATCGATTGATTTATGATTTTCACATGATGTATGTTCTATTTTCACACTCCTGTTTTTTATCTTCATTTGTGTTATTTATTTATTTATTATTTTCACATTCCTTTTTATTTATTTATTTATTATTTTCACTTTATTTTTTATTTAGACTTAGACAAACTTAAACTTTTTTTATTTTTTATTTAGACTTATACTTAGACAAACTTAAGTTTAAGTCTAAATAAATAAATAAAACAATAATAATATAAAAGAAAATAATAAATAAATAATAAAAATAAATATAAAAGGAATGTGAAAATAGTAAATAAATAGAACAAATAAAGATAAAAACAGTGTGAATTTTTTTCCCCCCATTACTATTAATATCTTTATTTTA
This sequence comes from Entelurus aequoreus, assembly GCF_033978785.1. Taxonomy (NCBI): domain Eukaryota; kingdom Metazoa; phylum Chordata; class Actinopteri; order Syngnathiformes; family Syngnathidae; genus Entelurus; species Entelurus aequoreus. The sequence goes on from NC_084739.1 coordinate 74,189,014, forward strand.
TTTGCTTTATTAATTTATTTATTATTTTTACATTCTTTTTTTTAATGTATTTATTTATTGATTTACTATTTTCCCATTCTTTGAAGTGAATGTTTATTTCTCTAATGTTTGTTTATTTATTTATCTGTATGTGTGAAGATATTTGAGAAGCGCTGATGTAAAGTAAATACGTATCTTGAACTTTATTTATTTTATTATGTGGGACTTATTTTATTACATATTCACCCATATTTGTATTTTCTCTATCATATGTTAATTTTATTTGTATCTTTATTTTAACATCTGTAATTCTTTGTTTGACAATGCACACATTATATACTGTCAGGTAGTTTCTTTTTCATCTTATCGCTATTTTATTTTATTTAAATAACACCATTTCCTGATTCTTTTACTCCATCACTGCATAAACTACAACTATACATTGCTACATATTTATATTATTTTTTCTATAATAAAAATTAAACGCAGGTAAACAAACTTGAAATGACAAAACGTATCGTAAGTAAAGGGAAAACTGCAAGGACAGCCGACCCCTAACCAAGCGCCCGCTCCTCAGCCCTTTTTTCTGGCTCCCGATTGGCTACAAAACTTTCCTAATTGTCTGAGGCGAGGTCGAGTGGGGGTTACCTTGGCAACCGGGGAGGCGGAGATAGGATGATGTGGGAGGAACAACAGCAGCAGAACAGAGATGGTCAACATCTGCATAAAGATAGGATTTGATCAAGTATTTATTTTTCAACACTTCGATAACAACAGTTATTTAAAATAATTGTGTGCTGTACTTTGTTGTAAATATTCCACCTAAAATTACAACATGGAAAACATTTAATAACAAATTAATGTGCTTAAAAATAAAAAATTTAAAGCCAGAAAATATCAACTTTATTCATGATCTTACTCAGAGATAATTTATTTCAATATTGTTCATCTAATAATCCATTCCTTATTATGAGCTGATTGGCTGTGACAAATCACATGGTTTGTTTTTCTACTTACAGAATAGTTAAGAGGTAGTCACCTGAAATTATTTTCACTTCACAGGTGTCATAGTTTTGATGCCTTCAGTGACAATCTACAATGTAAATAGTCATGAAAATAAAGATAAATAAAAATTGTGAGTCTGGAGATGGCCTAAAAACGTATTTTTAAAAATGTATTCTTATAAAATATGATAAATAAAATACATAAATAGATTTTTTTCTTAATCCATTTAAAAAAAAGAATCAATTTAGAATCGGGATAAATAACAATCGCCATTCTGGTTGCATAGAGATGGCCGAGAAACTTATTTTTAAAAATTGATTTCTTATGAAAAAAATTAATTAAAATTAATACAAATTTAAT
>NC_084739.1:74192857-74195357 GCF_033978785.1 Entelurus aequoreus
CAAAAGGAGTAAAACTGGAAAACATACGTCATCACAAACATTTAGGTGTTGTAGTGTCACTGTGTGGCCGGCAGAGGGCGACGTCCACAGTATTAAAGTTGCTGTCAACAATTTAAGTTTAGGGCAGGGGGTGTTAAAATAATTTGTATTGCATGACAGTTATGGCTGCTTGTAACAGTAAATATACATGAATATTCTGCCCGAATGCAGCTGAGATGGGCTCCAGCACCCCCCGCGACCCCAAAAGGGACAAGCGGTAGAAAATGGATGGATAATGATATTATTATTTGATTTTATAATTGCTTTGAAATCAAGTCAAGGTGACAAGCAAAAACAAAAAAATGTTGTATAAAATAATAATTGTTGCATGATCAGGTCATATTCAAATAAGGGACTAGAAATGGAAATGAGTTGTTAGCTAATTCTGGTGCACCCATCAATTCTTTGTGAACGATGCATCGTGCACACTGTCCATAAACTATGAAAATATACATATCGAAGTTGGAAAGATATGCATGCACACAGTCTATGCAATATTTCAGTCAACATTTTGAGAACAAAAACATTTAGGAAGAACGATGAGGTTCTTTATTGACGCATATATATTATTTCCAGGCTTTCACGGCCCACATAAAATGATGCTACTACCAAGAATGTGTCGGGGTGGATGCAGGTCCCAAGCAAAGAGAGACCGGTGGGAGAGTTTTTTTCAGAGGAAGTAGTGTGGTGGCTATATATTGCTACCATGTAAATTTCCGATAGCTGACATTAGCATTATCATTTTGATTTGAGCATCAAAAGTCACTTACTACTTTAGCAGGAACAGAACTAAGGTCGAAAATCCCTCCTTGTTTTTGAGCTCAATGTTGATCCTTGACTGTACTTTTATACATGTAGCCTTCCTTTTTCTTTTTTTTGTCTACTCAAAAAAAACTTTTCGCTTCTTTGGTTGTTTTTGAGCTTCTGCCATTATAGCAGTAATTACACGCAAGCGTTCGCATCGACTTCCGTCTTTGTAACGACTGGGCAAAGGGGGAAGTGACGTATGCCGTAAAGCAGAGGTGGGACCAAGTCATTGCTTTGCAAGTCACAAGTAAGTCTCAAGTCTTTGCCCTCAAGTCTCGAGTCAAGTACAGAGTCAAGACAGGCAAGACCCGAGTCAAGTCCAAAGTCAAGACTGGAAAGTCTCAAGTCAAGTCCCAAGTCCTGCATTTTGAGTTTCAAGTCCTTTCAAGTCCTTTTAACCACAGACCAATATATTTACACATATTGTGTATGCTTTTAAAACGCTGTATTTATTTATTAAAACAAGTGCATTTGAAATTGCAGGAAAAAAATAGTGCTGACATTGCACTTCATAATAGCACTATTAACCAGTCATTTTAAACATTTAACTCATTCCTTTACAGAATAAACACATTTGAAAAAACAAGTGTAACTGTACTTATTTGTACAAAAGTGTTAACATTGTATTTCCATGGCATATTGTATTGTAACTAGTTCCACAGCAGTTTATATTCTGTTCTTACCTTATCTCATCTCATACTGTATGTGTGTTTATGTGTGCGTACACATGAAAAACATAACAAATACATGAACAAAACAATGAACAGAGTTGTACTTTTTAGATGTCAGGGCCCTATGCAATATGTACACATATTCTTAATATAGTATACATTTTAACTGACCTTTATTTGACTATGTTTGTCGTTTGATAGGTGGCTAAAATACGCGGTGCTGCTGACCGCTGTCTAACGTTAAGTTACTGTGTGTGATACATTGACTAACGTAACGTTATGAATAGGTACCTCATGCAACCCTGCTTAAAACAAATCACTTGACAAAAAGTATGAATAAGGTAGCAAACTGCAGTGGACGCAACAGATTGCCGTGTTTGCAATGACGTTATAACCACAGACATCTTATAAGTAGACGCAGCATTGGCTGCTGTGATGCGAGAAATTCGTCTGCCATCTTGAAGTGGTGATGAGGAGCCGGCGAGCAGCCTAAACTAACAGTTGACAGGTAGGAAACAAAGATGCCGAGCTGGTGTTCAGCGTTTTTCTACTCAAATGAGCGGACTGTTGAAAATAGGAATCGGGGGATTACTTTTCACAAGTAAGATTTAACATTAATGTACTATTGGTTGTATTTTATGAAAAGAATATTACCACAGAGTTGAGAAGGAGCAAAGATCTTCAATATTTGTATGTGAAAATCACAAAGAAATCTTCTGGGGGAGGATGACGCCCCTACAGGGGTTTGGTTTACAAACTTTCAGCCCCACCTAAAACTAAATTCACCAGCCGCCACTGATTATGATGCATCCTCATTTTAGGCAAAATATAAGACAATACTTTCTTAACAGTATAATTGTAACCAGGAATAAGTCTTCAAGTAACAATATTCAAATACTAACATTGCTGGGTAAAACAGAATTTGGTTTTATTCTGAATCCAGTGAAACAGATTGGTGGTTTTAGCTGATATAAAGAATTTCA